>NW_024097380.1:0-183152 GCF_016545835.1 Crotalus tigris | reverse complement strand
GTGTGTGTATGTAATTTTATTCTCTTAAAGCATTCTCTTGGTGATCATTGTTTTAATAGTATGGATATTCCCAAGAGTCATATTTTTACTTTTAGTTTTAATGTGTGTGTGTGTGTGTACACACACACACACACAAACACACACATACATACACAAACACACACACACACATACACACACACACACACACACACCTATAATAAAGGTAAAAAAGGATATATGCAGTGTTATCTTCATTTTAGATATCAAAAGGGTTTTGTGGCTCCCAGTGTTTTGTTTTTGGTGGGAAACGGGTCCAAGTGGCTCTTTGAGTGTTTTGGGTTGCCTACCCCTGGTCTAATGTCATATTTAGTCAATAACTTGGGAATGGAGAGAAAGTGACTCTTAGCTGAGAATATTTTCATGAGTAAGATTTTCTTGCTCACCTTCCCCTTCACAGATCTTGGATTAGGAAGGTGATGTTATCCTCTTTATCTTAATTGCTACAAATAAGGATAAAGGCCCAAAGTCAGAGTGATTTACAATGCAGTGATGCAATTGGCAAAGCTGGCCAAGTGTTCGTGTGGAGAAATTTACAAAGCATAGCTTGTTAAGGGGCAAACAGATGGGCTCAGTGGCTAGATAATCCTTTCTACACAAATCTATTTTATGTGTGCAAAGACAAAAAGAAGTCCAGAATGCCATTCTCCCTGACATACCTCTGCAATGCCAATGCAATCATGTTGGACTCTGATGCTTATACTGGCAATGTACTGGGAGGAGGAGGAGAAGAAGAAGAAAAAGAAGAAGGAGGAGGAAAAAAAGGAGGAGGAGGAGGAGGTGGTGGTGGTAGGAGATTGTTGTTGTTGTTGTTGTTATTGATCATCGCATAGTCAGCCAGATGTTCAGATTGGATTTGGCATTTTTGTCTACCTATTGAGTCCTTATCAAGGACCTGGGATAGGCAGATGTGGATGTTTGATGGTATTACAGATATCATCGCAGGATGGAAGCAGTTCCTAGTAAGGCCGCCTTTTGCAATTGACTAATGGCGAATTTGTCAATGCCAATGGTGTTCAAGTGGTGCTCCAATTGTTTTGGGATTGCACCCAAGAAGCCTATGACTATTGGTACTACCCTTGCTTGCTTTTGCCACAGTCTTTCTATTTCTATTTGTAGGTCTTTGTATTCTGTTATCTTCTCCAGTTCTTTCTCATCTATTCTGCTGTCTCCAGGCACTGCCACGTCCACTATCCAGACTTTTTTGTCTTTCTTATCGACAGTGGTTAAGTCCAGGGTGGTATGTTGCAGGTACTTGTCTGTTGTTGTTATTGTTGTTGTTATAATTATTATGGCAGTAATTTGATCTAGTGTTTAAGGCATTAGGCTAGAAACTGGCAGACAGTGAGTTCTAGTCCTACCTTAGGCATGAAAGCTGCTGCTGTGTGACTTTGGGCCAATCTCAGCCCAATTCACCTGACAAGGTTGTTGTTAGGCAAATAGGGAGGAGGAAGGAATATCATGCCTTGAGTTATTTATGCAGTAAAAAAGGCAAGACAAAAATAGAATAAGTCCTGAAATAACAAGAATACGGAAGTAATGGATTAAAACCTAGAAAAAACAAATCCTGAGAAGGAGACCAGAACGTCAATAATTATAAATGAGCTGAACTGAGGAGACAAATAGGAGATATGCTATCTCTAAGAGAAAACAAAAGGAACAGGATCCATGCTTAGACTGCAGTGTGTAGTGGGAAGTTTTGAGTTCTGGTTTCCTGTTTTTGAAAATAATTTGCCTTGCTAAGCTATTGAAGTTTACAGAGGTGGAGGTGGAGCTATTTGAGCTTTGCTTGCATTTTTCTCTTAAGAACAGCCCTAAAAGAGATGGAACAATGCAAATAGGAAAGGCAGAACAACCCCATTGAAAGCCAGTTTTGGCTATCTGAAAGTATAAAATCAATACATTTTTTTTTTTTTAAGGGAGAGCGCTCAAACAACAGATTTTTCTCACTTCAATCAGTTTTGATTCTCAAGTGCAACTTCAGATCTGGCTCTGCTTATTCTGAAAATTCAACTTAAATAGTCCTACCTCTGGTTAAACTGTCTGCCTGTTTGTCTGACGATATGTCCCAAAGACTTTTAAATATAGAGAAATCCTGAATGGGACTGAAGTGAATTTTTAATTGATTAAAAAAAAAACACAGTTTCCGTAAGAAGGAGATTCTTGTAATCAATGAAATAGGAGAACACTTAGACTCAAACAAGTAGCAAAGCAGGGATGTCCAATCTTGGCCACTTTAAGTCCTGGAGACTTCAACTCCCAGAATTCTGCAGCTAGCCATGCTGGCTGAGGAATTCTAAGAGATAAAGTCCACAAAAGTGGCCAAGGTTGGACAGCTTTTTATTAATAGATGCCAGCCAGTGGTGGGATTCAGCCGGTTCGTACCACTTTGGCAGAACCGGTAGCTAATTTTTTATTGCCCAGGCCCAGAACCGACTTCCAGAAACAGCATCCACACAGAGAATCGGTTGTTCACATATTTGAATCCCACCACTGATGCCAGTTATTACCTGGAGGTGAAATGTTAGCAAAAGTACCTATTTGCTCAACGACAACAATATTAAGGTTTAAAATTAATAAGGAGTCTTAAAGAGACAGAAAGGGAGAGAGAGAGAGAGAGAGAGAGAGAGAGAGAGAGAGAGAGAGAGAGAGAGAGAAGGAGGAGGAGGACGAGGAGGAGGAGGAGGAGGAGGAGGAGGAGGAGGAGGAGGAGGAGGAGGAGAAGAAGAAGAAGAAGAAGAAGAAGAAGAAGAAGAAGAAGAAGAAGAAGAAGAAGAAATATATGAGCATATTAAAATCAGTTTTGTCCCCCCTTGTTGATTGATAACTAGATTTCTTCCTTTGTAGTGTGTTTCTTCAGTTCCTGCAGGGACCTGCTCTCCTTCTGTGAATATTCCATGATTTAAAGGACTTTGACTCTTTCAGATCCCATGGAGAGATTTCAGAGAGAGTAATTGTATTTTTGATGATCGGGGTAGATGTGGGAAATGAATATTGCAAAGCCCAAATTCCACAACTCTCAATTTAAAACTTTAAATCAGGTCAAGGCGACACTAAAAAAAAAATTACCCCGTCTCTTGTGCTTTACACAGGAGGACCTGGATGTTCTTTCTTTGGGCTGACCATGAAAGGAGGCCTAGCCTGGCTTTGACCTCCTTAGGCTTTTCATCTTCACCTTCACCTTCCCATGGTGAACGTAGTATCGATTCATCAGGTTTTTAAAGCAGGCAGCCTCTGTGCTCCTGCCCCTGGCTAGGCACGGAGCCAGCATATATTGCATTCCAACTACAGTAATCAGAATTTGTAGGAAAGTGAAGCCTACTACAGAATTCTGTGTGTTGGTGCAAGGGATAGTACACTTTTATCAATAAGTCATTCTTGGGCTGACTGACAGCCCTTGAGATGAGGCTCTAAAGTTGAAGAGAGGAAGCAATGTTCTCCTTTCATCTCATAGGATGGAGGCCTGGGGGTGATTCACCACATCTTACCTGGGTAAACATTTTTGAAGTTGTGATTAAAGGCACAAAATAAAGTTCATTGTGGATTTTGAAGGAAGTGGACATTGGGAGATCACTAAAATTGCTTGCACCATTGAACAGGAAGTAGTCCAGGATTCGGGAATAACAGAATTGGAAAAGACCTGAGATGTCTTCTAGTCCAAGCCCCTGCTCAAGCAGGACATCTTATATCAGTTCAGACAAATGGTTGTCCAATCTCTCATTAAAAACCTCCAGTGTTGGAGCATTCACAACTTCTGGAGTCAAGACGTTCCACTGATTGATTGTTCTAACTGTCAGGAAGTTTCTCCTTAGTTCTAGGCTGCTTCTCTCCTTGATTAGTTTCCATCCATTGCTACTTATCCTGGCTTCAGGTGCTTTGGAGAATAGGTTGAGCCCCCTCTTCTTTGTGGTAGCTCCTTAGATATTGGAACACTGCTATCACATCACTCTTAGTTCTATGAATGAATGAATGAATTCATATTGTGCTACAAATTCCATAGCTTAAGGAGGTACTCTTCTGAAGCACGCAAAAATTATCCAGGCATGATACAAACATGTTTTTCAGCTCTACTTATAAATGATTCAAAGATCTCAAACTTAAAGAAGTTCAGAATCAGAACCAAACAAAGTAGCAAAGCAGAGGTGTCCAACCTTGGCCCCTTTAAGATGTAGGGACGTCGACTCCCAGAATTCTCCAACATGAAACAAACATGTTTTCCAGTTTTACTTATAAATGATTCAAAGACCTCGAAGTTAATCCAAGTTGGTCTCTTAGCTGACTGACACTTCAGCCAAATATTCCTTGTTATCAGCTGGAGCTTTCCTTCTATGCAACGTGATCAGGATAAAAAGACAGGAATTCAGTCTGATTTATTTTCCTTATTGAAATATTTATAAGCAACTGTAACCTATGAGCTGCTTAACATAGTACGTTGCAAACACCGTCTGAAGAAGCTTGGAGGAAAAATAATAATCATTGGTTTTTATTGCTTTGAATGAGGGAAATTGAATTAATTATTGTGCATGGTTAAATTGTAAGGAGATTGGAATAAATTTCAGAGGTTTTTTATTTTAATTTTGCCTTTTAAGATTGCAGCTCTGAGTTAAATGGGTAAATTCCAATTTATGAAGTATCTTCTGGTTATATATACAGAACCCTGGGAAACTCAAAAGGTATTTGGCTGACCAAGGCAAAAACTTTGAATAAATAAAGACTTCCAATTTGAATTGTTTGGGTTAATACATATTTAATTTTATGTTTGATAAGTTTTATGATTCTGTAATCTTAAGTCTTGAACAATTTCATTCTATCATAGGCCACTTTAGGAAGAGCCAAGCAAGACTGATCAACCACATCAAACTGTTGAATCCATCATTCCCATCCATCAAAATGCTTCTTTTATGGTGCAGAACAGAAGCACCATAATCACCTGGTGTCCTACTTTCCTTCTGTATTCTATTTATGCATATAAAAAGGTTTAAGTTGGAATAATCACATTAGTTTCCATGCAAATTATCCTCTGTATTATTTCAAAAAGCTCTCAAAAATTCCATGCCTGGAGAGACAGAAGCAGAGAATGCAAATGTTGTTGATCATTGTTCATATCACTATTTCACCTTCCTTTTGCTTATCTTTCACATCCTTCTGTTAGCGTTTGCTGTTAGGTAATTTTCTAATGTTTCCGGTTCCTAATAACCATCAAGCTATATTTCTGCTAGATGAATTGAGTGAGCCATGTACTAGCTCTGATTGGGATACAGTGATCGGGTGCAACTCAATGGGAAATTATCAATAATAATTTTCTAACACAGACTAGTTCAGTGATGGCAAACTTTTTAGAGACCAAGTGCTCAAAAACTGGCCCCGCTCCTACTCCATCCCCTGCCCCGCCCCCACTCCACCTCCCATCTCTCATCCTGCCTGCCCGCAGGGCCACTCACCGCCTCCAGGGCCCACCACAGATTGCCCAGGCAGCCCAGCAGCGCTATGGTGGTCACGCCCTCTGCTCGCGCCCTGCAGCATCAACTGTGCATGATGGGGCGTGAGGCCAGAGTCTTGTCTACGCTGCCTGGCTGCCATGTCCTTGGCTGCACTGCTCCACGTGGGCCACACTTGAGGGCGACTCTCCTTCAGGGGGGCTGCTGGAGAGAAGGGGTCGCAGGGGGAAGCGAGGTGGGGGCAACAGCACGTGTGCCCACACAGAGGGCTCTGAGTGCTGCCTCTGGCACCCATGCCATAGGTTCACCACCACTGGACTAGTTGGTCTTGGGAACTGGGAGCCACGTACAGTTGGCAACTTTCTGACATCTCTGGGTAAGCTCAGAAAGTCAAAAACCCCACCCAGAAGATCTAATTATTCCCATGGATGAAATTACTTGGAGAAAATTATTGTGGTGACTTCAATGATGCATTTAGACCCATTCCCAGGGAAAATAAATCTTGGGACTGTAGAAGTTAAGCAAATGAAGTTGATTTAGTAGTTGATACCAGCAGGTTATATTAATATCTGCAATGATCTGAAGTAGATGTCACACCCTTGATCCCAAGAGATTCCTTGAGGTAACTTGAAAAGCTGGTTGTCTGCAGCTGTTTTGGGGATGTTTACTCTCACATACAATTATTGGCTAAGTTGTGAAAAATATTTCCAGAGGAAGTCAGTGGTTATTCACAAAGTGAATATGCCAACAAATAAATAAGTCATAACCAGGTACATTAGCCCAAGACTAAGTCATTATGGGAGTTCCGCAACAAAAAAAGAATGCTTCTGAGTGCAAGAGAACAAACTAGCACTTATGTTCAACTCTTAAAACCAGACACATTTTTTTCCAGTCACAATTTTGAAGAGCAGTCATGTGATCCTTGGAAAATATATAGTTGTCTTTTGGTGTTGCAGACAAGTGATATAGCTTTGGTTGATTGACTGATTTTGTGCCAACATGACTCTTAGTGACCATATGGATCAGGGGTGTCAAACTGCCGGCCCATGGGCTGGATGCGTCATCCGGAAGCTGCGCCCACCCCATTGCTGGCAATGGCAAAACCATCCCGATACGTTGCGCAATGTCACGTGATGTCGCGAGTTTGACAAGTCTGACATAGATAGACTATTTGTCCCCCACCTGCTCTTTCAATAGGCACCACTGACGCTGTAATCACATCCACTTGTTTTGCTATTGTTGGTTGTCTTCTTTCCTTCTCTTCCATCTTTCCCAGGATTCTGTACCTTTCAAGATCTTTGAGTTAGGTGTCCAAAGTATAATAATTTGAGCTTGGTCACTTGCCCCTTGGGTGAGAACATGGATTGATTTGTTTAATGGCCCATTGGTTTGTTTCCTTAGTTGTCCATGATATTTATCTCTGGAGTCTTCTCCAACATTAAAGTTCAAACACATCAACGGTCTTCCTATTCTCCTCTTCAAAGTCCAACTTTTGCTTCTGTAGAGTGTCACAAGGAAAACCATTCCCTGAATTATGCTGGGATGGCTTGTTGTCTGGCTGGCTTCCCCCCCTCTCCCTCTCTCTCCCTCCCTCCCTCTCTCTCTCTCTCCCTCTCCCTTTCCCTCTCTCTCTCTCATCTCAAATGCTAATCTGCAGCACATTTCTGACTGCTGCTTCCTTTCCTGTTGACAGTTGATCCTAAAAGGTAAAACCTATTCACCACTTCAGTGCTTACTATCAAAAGCTATATACCTGCATGCACTAAACTAGATCTTTGCTTGTTGAATCTCAATTGTTGCACGGGCCTACATACAATTACATATCCTCATTTCTACTTGGAGATAACAACTAATGATATTGGAAGAAGGAATCTTTGCCTACCTTACAAGAGTGGTTTTATAAAGTTTCTTATTTGGCGGAAATGGCAAAGATTTCGGCTTTCTTAAAGGAGCAATCTCAAGAGAAATTTTTTGTTGTATGGGAAAAATGGATAAATTTTATACAATATAATTTGGATATGGAAAAATATCATTTAGCTTTTTTATAAATTGTATAAAATTTTTTTTTTGATATTTTACAGATTGTTTTTTTCTTTTCTTTTTCCGTCCTTTGCTTTCTTCCTTCTTTTTTTTTATCTTTTTTATTCCTTTTTTTTTCTTTCTCACTCGCTTTCCTCTCTTTTTCTTTCTTTTTTTAAGTATTTTTCTTTTTAATGCTTATGTCATATATATTTTATTATTAATTATTTTATAAGTTGTAAAAATTTGTTTAGGTTTTTTAAAATTATAGATAAGCCTGTATTCAGCTCTGGGAAGCTCGGGAAGGGGGGAGGGGGGGGGTTGGGAGGGATGGGTGAGGGTTGGTTGTTTATTTGTAAAATTTTTAAAAACTTTTCAATAAAAAAAAAACAACTAATGAAGAAATGCTGGGGTAACGTCGTGGTTAAATTGGGAACCAAAGTCCATGTTCAGTGATAGGAATCAGTCTCTTACCCTCTCTCTTTCTCTCCTTCTCCCCGCCCCCCAAACTTCATCTTGAAGTCCTGGAAGAAAAGCAAGACACAAATCTAAGGAACAAAAAATGTTATTCAAAAATCACTGGGGCAGAAATTCAAGTTTAGCCAGTTCGGCGGAATTTCTCAAATTGCCACGATTCAAAGATGCACCTTTGTGAAATAGTCAGATGAAAGTGTTAATTTGCTTGTGGTATATTACTTTTTTGGTGGCACCCTTGTAAAAGGCTTATTTTACTAATTAAAATCAAGGCGATTTAGACTCAGGGCATAAGGCTCATTCAAAATCTGTAATTTTTTGCACCAACTTGCACAACTGTTGTAAACGTCTTTGACACACCGGGGGGACACAACTTTTTCAGATGGATCTGAACTCTTTGCTGACCCCCCCCCCCAGAGGATGAGCGTTGAGGGTGATGCCAGGAATAGGGCTGGGGTGCGAGATCTTCTAGGCCAGGGGTAGGCAACCTTGGCTCTTTTATGACTCGTGGACTTCAACTCCCAGAATTCCTAAGCCAGCATGGCTGAGCTTGGAAACCTCTCCCTTTCCCCTCAGCATGGCTGGCTCAGGAATTCTGGGAGTTGAAGTCCACGAGTCATAAAAGAGCCAAGGTTGCCTACCCCTGGCCTAGAAGATCTCGCACCCCAGCCCTATTCCTGGCATCACCCTCAACGCTCATCCTCTGGGGGGGGGGGTCAGCAAAGAGTTCAGATCCATCTGAAAAAGTTGTGTCCCCCCGGTGTGTCAAAGACGTTTACAACAGTTGTGCAAGTTGGTGCAAAAAATTACAGATTTTGAATGAGCCTTATGCCCTGAGTCTAAATCGCCTTGATTTTAATTAGTAAAATAAGCCTTTTACAAGGGTGCCACCAAAAAAGTAATATACCACAAGCAAATTAACACTTTCATCTGACTATTTCACAAAGGTGCATCTTTGAATCGTGGCAATTTGAGAAATTCCGCCGAACTGGCTAAACTTGAATTTCTGCCCCAGTGATTTTTGAATAACATTTTTTGTTCCTTAGATTTGTGTCTTGCTTTTCTTCCAGGACTTCAAGATGAAGTTTGGGGGGCGGGGAGAAGGAGAGAAAGAGAGAGGGTAAGAGACTGATTCCTATCACTGAACATGGACTTTGGTTCCCAATTTAACCACGACGTTACCCCAGCATTTCTTCATTAGTTGTTTTTTTTTTATTGAAAAGTTTTTAAAAATTTTACAAATAAACAACCAACCCTCACCCATCCCTCCCAACCCCCCCCCTCCCCCCTTCCCGAGCTTCCCAGAGCTGAATACAGGCTTATCTATAATTTTAAAAAACCTAAACAAATTTTTACAACTTATAAAATAATTAATAATAAAATATATATGACATAAGCATTAAAAAGAAAAATACTTAAAAAAAGAAAGAAAAAGAGAGGAAAGCGAGTGAGAAAGAAAAAAAAAGGAATAAAAAAGATAAAAAAAAAGAAGGAAGAAAGCAAAGGACGGAAAAAGAAAAGAAAAAAACAATCTGTAAAATATCAAAAAAAAAATTTTATACAATTTATAAAAAAGCTAAATGATATTTTTCCATATCCAAATTATATTGTATAAAATTTATCCATTTTTCCCATACAACAAAAAATTTCTCTTGAGATTGCTCCTTTAAGAAAGCCGAAATCTTTGCCATTTCCGCCAAATAAGAAACTTTATAAAACCACTCTTGTAAGGTAGGCAAAGATTCCTTCTTCCAATATCATTAGTTGTTATCTCCAAGTAGAAATGAGGATATGTAATTGTATGTAGGCCCGTGCAACAATTGAGATTCAACAAGCAAAGATCTAGTTTAGTGCATGCAGGTATATAGCTTTTGATAGTAAGCACTGAAGTGGTGAATAGGTTTTACCTTTTAGGATCAACTGTCAACAGGAAAGGAAGCAGCAGTCAGAAATGTGCTGCAGATTAGCATTTGAGATGAGAGAGAGAGAGGGAAAGGGAGAGGGAGAGAGAGAGAGAGGGAGGGAGGGAGAGAGAGGGAGAGGGGGGGAAGCCAGCCAGACAACAAGCCATCCCAGCATAATTCAGGGAATGGTTTTCCTTGTGACACTCTACAGAAGCAAAAGTTGGACTTTGAAGAGGAGAATAGGAAGACCGTTGATGTGTTTGAACTTTAATGTTGGAGAAGACTCCAGAGATAAATATCATGGACAACTAAGGAAACAAACCAATGGGCCATTAAACAAATCAATCCATGTTCTCACCCAAGGGGCAAGTGACCAAGCTCAAATTATTATACTTTGGACACCTAACTCAAAGATCTTGAAAGGTACAGAATCCTGGGAAAGATGGAAGAGAAGGAAAGAAGACAACCAACAATAGCAAAACAAGTGGATGTGATTACAGCGTCAGTGGTGCCTATTGAAAGAGCAGGTGGGGGACAAATAGTCTATCTATGTCAGACTTGTCAAACTCGCGACATCACGTGACATTGCGCAACGTATCGGGATGGTTTTGCCATTGCCAGCAATGGGGTGGGCGCAGCTTCCGGATGACGCATCCAGCCCATGGGCCGGCAGTTTGACACCCCTGATCCATATGGTCACTAAGAGTCATGTTGGCACAAAATCAGTCAATCAACCAAAGCTATATCACTTGTCTGCAACACCAAAAGACAACTATATATTTTCCAAGGATCACATGACTGCTCTTCAAAATTGTGACTGGAAAAAAATGTGTCTGGTTTTAAGAGTTGAACATAAGTGCTAGTTTGTTCTCTTGCACTCAGAAGCATTCTTTTTTTGTTGCGGAACTCCCATAATGACTTAGTCTTGGGCTAATGTACCTGGTTATGACTTATTTATTTGTTGGCATATTCACTTTGTGAATAACCACTGACTTCCTCTGGAAATATTTTTCACAACTTAGCCAATAATTGTATGTGAGAGTAAACATCCCCAAAACAGCTGCAGACAACCAGCTTTTCAAGTTACCTCAAGGAATCTCTTGGGATCAAGGGTGTGACATCTACTTCAGATCATTGCAGATATTAATATAACCTGCTGGTATCAACTACTAAATCAACTTCATTTGCTTAACTTCTACAGTCCCAAGATTTATTTTCCCTGGGAATGGGTCTAAATGCATCATTGAAGTCACCACAATAATTTTCTCCAAGTAATTTCATCCATGGGAATAATTAGATCTTCTGGGTGGGGTTTTTGACTTTCTGAGCTTACCCAGAGATGTCAGAAAGTTGCCAACTGTACGTGGCTCCCAGTTCCCAAGACCAACTAGTCCAGTGGTGGTGAACCTATGGCATGGGTGCCAGAGGCAGCACTCAGAGCCCTCTGTGTGGGCACACGTGCTGTTGCCCCCACCTCGCTTCCCCCTGCGACCCCTTCTCTCCAGCAGCCCCCCTGAAGGAGAGTCGCCCTCAAGTGTGGCCCACGTGGAGCAGTGCAGCCAAGGACATGGCAGCCAGGCAGCGTAGACAAGACTCTGGCCTCACGCCCCATCATGCACAGTTGATGCTGCAGGGCGCGAGCAGAGGGCGTGACCACCATAGCGCTGCTGGGCTGCCTGGGCAATCTGTGGTGGGCCCTGGAGGCGGTGAGTGGCCCTGCGGGCAGGCAGGATGAGAGATGGGAGGTGGAGTGGGGGCGGGGCAGGGGATGGAGTAGGAGCGGGGCCAGTTTTTGAGCACTTGGTCTCTAAAAAGTTTGCCATCACTGAACTAGTCTGTGTTAGAAAATTATTATTGATAATTTCCCATTGAGTTGCACCCGATCACTGTATCCCAATCAGAGCTAGTACATGGCTCACTCAATTCATCTAGCAGAAATATAGCTTGATGGTTATTAGGAACCGGAAACATTAGAAAATTACCTAACAGCAAACGCTAACAGAAGGATGTGAAAGATAAGCAAAAGGAAGGTGAAATAGTGATATGAACAATGATCAACAACATTTGCATTCTCTGCTTCTGTCTCTCCAGGCATGGAATTTTTGAGAGCTTTTTGAAATAATACAGAGGATAATTTGCATGGAAACTAATGTGATTATTCCAACTTAAACCTTTTTATATGCATAAATAGAATACAGAAGGAAAGTAGGACACCAGGTGATTATGGTGCTTCTGTTCTGCACCATAAAAGAAGCATTTTGATGGATGGGAATGATGGATTCAACAGTTTGATGTGGTTGATCAGTCTTGCTTGGCTCTTCCTAAAGTGGCCTATGATAGAATGAAATTGTTCAAGACTTAAGATTACAGAATCATAAAACTTATCAAACATAAAATTAAATATGTATTAACCCAAACAATTCAAATTGGAAGTCTTTATTTATTCAAAGTTTTTGCCTTGGTCAGCCAAATACCTTTTGAGTTTCCCAGGGTTCTGTATATATAACCAGAAGATACTTCATAAATTGGAATTTACCCATTTAACTCAGAGCTGCAATCTTAAAAGGCAAAATTAAAATAAAAAACCTCTGAAATTTATTCCAATCTCCTTACAATTTAACCATGCACAATAATTAATTCAATTTCCCTCATTCAAAGCAATAAAAACCAATGATTATTATTTTTCCTCCAAGCTTCTTCAGACGGTGTTTGCAACGTACTATGTTAAGCAGCTCATAGGTTACAGTTGCTTATAAATATTTCAATAAGGAAAATAAATCAGACTGAATTCCTGTCTTTTTATCCTGATCACGTTGCATAGAAGGAAAGCTCCAGCTGATAACAAGGAATATTTGGCTGAAGTGTCAGTCAGCTAAGAGACCAACTTGGATTAACTTCGAGGTCTTTGAATCATTTATAAGTAAAACTGGAAAACATGTTTGTTTCATGTTGGAGAATTCTGGGAGTCGACGTCCCTACATCTTAAAGGGGCCAAGGTTGGACACCTCTGCTTTGCTACTTTGTTTGGTTCTGATTCTGAACTTCTTTAAGTTTGAGATCTTTGAATCATTTATAAGTAGAGCTGAAAAACATGTTTGTATCATGCCTGGATAATTTTTGCGTGCTTCAGAAGAGTACCTCCTTAAGCTATGGAATTTGTAGCACAATATGAATTCATTCATTCATTCATAGAACTAAGAGTGATGTGATAGCAGTGTTCCAATATCTAAGGAGCTACCACAAAGAAGAGGGGGCTCAACCTATTCTCCAAAGCACCTGAAGCCAGGATAAGTAGCAATGGATGGAAACTAATCAAGGAGAGAAGCAGCCTAGAACTAAGGAGAAACTTCCTGACAGTTAGAACAATCAATCAGTGGAACGTCTTGACTCCAGAAGTTGTGAATGCTCCAACACTGGAGGTTTTTAATGAGAGATTGGACAACCATTTGTCTGAACTGATATAAGATGTCCTGCTTGAGCAGGGGCTTGGACTAGAAGACATCTCAGGTCTTTTCCAATTCTGTTATTCCCGAATCCTGGACTACTTCCTGTTCAATGGTGCAAGCAATTTTAGTGATCTCCCAATGTCCACTTCCTTCAAAATCCACAATGAACTTTATTTTGTGCCTTTAATCACAACTTCAAAAATGTTTACCCAGGTAAGATGTGGTGAATCACCCCCAGGCCTCCATCCTATGAGATGAAAGGAGAACATTGCTTCCTCTCTTCAACTTTAGAGCCTCATCTCAAGGGCTGTCAGTCAGCCCAAGAATGACTTATTGATAAAAGTGTACTATCCCTTGCACCAACACACAGAATTCTGTAGTAGGCTTCACTTTCCTACAAATTCTGATTACTGTAGTTGGAATGCAATATATGCTGGCTCCGTGCCTAGCCAGGGGCAGGAGCACAGAGGCTGCCTGCTTTAAAAACCTGATGAATCGATACTACGTTCACCATGGGAAGGTGAAGGTGAAGATGAAAAGCCTAAGGAGGTCAAAGCCAGGCTAGGCCTCCTTTCATGGTCAGCCCAAAGAAAGAACATCCAGGTCCTCCTGTGTAAAGCACAAGAGACGGGGTAATTTTTTTTTTAGTGTCGCCTTGACCTGATTTAAAGTTTTAAATTGAGAGTTGTGGAATTTGGGCTTTGCAATATTCATTTCCCACATCTACCCCGATCATCAAAAATACAATTACTCTCTCTGAAATCTCTCCATGGGATCTGAAAGAGTCAAAGTCCTTTAAATCATGGAATATTCACAGAAGGAGAGCAGGTCCCTGCAGGAACTGAAGAAACACACTACAAAGGAAGAAATCTAGTTATCAATCAACAAGGGGGGACAAAACTGATTTTAATATGCTCATATATTTCTTCTTCTTCTTCTTCTTCTTCTTCTTCTTCTTCTTCTTCTTCTTCTTCTTCTTCTCCTCCTCCTCCTCCTCCTCCTCCTCCTCCTCCTCCTCCTCCTCCTCCTCGTCCTCCTCCTCCTTCTCTCTCTCTCTCTCTCTCTCTCTCTCTCTCTCTCTCTCTCTCTCTCTCTCTCCCTTTCTGTCTCTTTAAGACTCCTTATTAATTTTAAACCTTAATATTGTTGTCGTTGAGCAAATAGGTACTTTTGCTAACATTTCACCTCCAGGTAATAACTGGCATCAGTGGTGGGATTCAAATATGTGAACAACCGATTCTCTGTGTGGATGCTGTTTCTGGAAGTCGGTTCTGGGCCTGGGCAATAAAAAATTAGCTACCGGTTCTGCCAAAGTGGTACGAACCGGCTGAATCCCACCACTGGCTGGCATCTATTAATAAAAAGCTGTCCAACCTTGGCCACTTTTGTGGACTTTATCTCTTAGAATTCCTCAGCCAGCATGGCTAGCTGCAGAATTCTGGGAGTTGAAGTCTCCAGGACTTAAAGTGGCCAAGATTGGACATCCCTGCTTTGCTACTTGTTTGAGTCTAAGTGTTCTCCTATTTCATTGATTACAAGAATCTCCTTCTTACGGAAACTGTGTTTTTTTTTTAATCAATTAAAAATTCACTTCAGTCCCATTCAGGATTTCTCTATATTTAAAAGTCTTTGGGACATATCGTCAGACAAACAGGCAGACAGTTTAACCAGAGGTAGGACTATTTAAGTTGAATTTTCAGAATAAGCAGAGCCAGATCTGAAGTTGCACTTGAGAATCAAAACTGATTGAAGTGAGAAAAATCTGTTGTTTGAGCGCTCTCCCTTAAAAAAAAAAAAATGTATTGATTTTATACTTTCAGATAGCCAAAACTGGCTTTCAATGGGGTTGTTCTGCCTTTCCTATTTGCATTGTTCCATCTCTTTTAGGGCTGTTCTTAAGAGAAAAATGCAAGCAAAGCTCAAATAGCTCCACCTCCACCTCTGTAAACTTCAATAGCTTAGCAAGGCAAATTATTTTCAAAAACAGGAAACCAGAACTCAAAACTTCCCACTACACACTGCAGTCTAAGCATGGATCCTGTTCCTTTTGTTTTCTCTTAGAGATAGCATATCTCCTATTTGTCTCCTCAGTTCAGCTCATTTATAATTATTGACGTTCTGGTCTCCTTCTCAGGATTTGTTTTTTCTAGGTTTTAATCCATTACTTCCGTATTCTTGTTATTTCAGGACTTATTCTATTTTTGTCTTGCCTTTTTTACTGCATAAATAACTCAAGGCATGATATTCCTTCCTCCTCCCTATTTGCCTAACAACAACCTTGTCAGGTGAATTGGGCTGAGATTGGCCCAAAGTCACACAGCAGCAGCTTTCATGCCTAAGGTAGGACTAGAACTCACTGTCTGCCAGTTTCTAGCCTAATGCCTTAAACACTAGATCAAATTACTGCCATAATAATTATAACAACAACAATAACAACAACAGACAAGTACCTGCAACATACCACCCTGGACTTAACCACTGTCGATAAGAAAGACAAAAAAGTCTGGATAGTGGACGTGGCAGTGCCTGGAGACAGCAGAATAGATGAGAAAGAACTGGAGAAGATAACAGAATACAAAGACCTACAAATAGAAATAGAAAGACTGTGGCAAAAGCAAGCAAGGGTAGTACCAATAGTCATAGGCTTCTTGGGTGCAATCCCAAAACAATTGGAGCACCACTTGAACACCATTGGCATTGACAAATTCGCCATTAGTCAATTGCAAAAGGCGGCCTTACTAGGAACTGCTTCCATCCTGCGATGATATCTGTAATACCATCAAACATCCACATCTGCCTATCCCAGGTCCTTGATAAGGACTCAATAGGTAGACAAAAATGCCAAATCCAATCTGAACATCTGGCTGACTATGCGATGATCAATAACAACAACAACAACAACAATCTCCTACCACCACCACCTCCTCCTCCTCCTCCTTTTTTTCCTCCTCCTTCTTCTTTTTCTTCTTCTTCTCCTCCTCCTCCCAGTACATTGCCAGTATAAGCATCAGAGTCCAACATGATTGCATTGGCATTGCAGAGGTATGTCAGGGAGAATGGCATTCTGGACTTCTTTTTGTCTTTGCACACATAAAATAGATTTGTGTAGAAAGGATTATCTAGCCACTGAGCCCATCTGTTTGCCCCTTAACAAGCTATGCTTTGTAAATTTCTCCACACGAACACTTGGCCAGCTTTGCCAATTGCATCACTGCATTGTAAATCACTCTGACTTTGGGCCTTTATCCTTATTTGTAGCAATTAAGATAAAGAGGATAACATCACCTTCCTAATCCAAGATCTGTGAAGGGGAAGGTGAGCAAGAAAATCTTACTCATGAAAATATTCTCAGCTAAGAGTCACTTTCTCTCCATTCCCAAGTTATTGACTAAATATGACATTAGACCAGGGGTAGGCAACCCAAAACACTCAAAGAGCCACTTGGACCCGTTTCCCACCAAAAACAAAACACTGGGAGCCACAAAACCCTTTTGATATCTAAAATGAAGATAACACTGCATATATCCTTTTTTACCTTTATTATAGGTGTGTGTGTGTGTGTGTGTGTATGTGTGTGTGTGTGTTTGTGTATGTATGTGTGTGTTTGTGTGTGTGTGTGTGTACACACACACACACACATTAAAACTAAAAGTAAAAATATGACTCTTGGGAATATCCATACTATTAAAACAATGATCACCAAGAGAATGCTTTAAGAGAATAAAATTACATACACACACAGGTAAAAAAAGGATATATGCAGTGTTATCTTCATTTTAGATGTCAAAAGGGTCTCTCTCTCTCTGTCTCTCTTCCTCCCTCCCTCTCTATCTGCCCTTGGTCTGCCACTCCTCTTCCCCCACTCTCTTTCTCTCTTTCTCTCTCTCTCTCTCTCTCTCTCTCTCCCCCTCTCTCTCTTTCTCTCTCTCTTTCTCTCTCTCTCTTTCTCCCCCCCTCCTATCTGTTGCTCACCTGGCAAGCTTCAAGCTGTTGTCCAACAAGCTCAGGGGTAAGCAACCTTGTCTCTTTTATGACTCATGGACTTCAACTCCCAGAATTCCTGAGTCAGCCTAGCTGGGCTAGCTAGCTGTCTCCTGCCCTTCCTGCTTCCTGCAGAGACGCAGCAAAGGGAGGAGCTCCGCCCAGTAAGCTTTTCAGCTCCTCTGAGAACACTGTGAGTGCACTCTCTTTTACACACACACACACACACACACACACACACACACACACACACACAAACAGAGAGAGAGAGAGAGAAGCAGGGAAGTGCAATTGCCTCTCTCTGTCTCCATCTCTCTCTGCAAAGGCAGAGGAGGCTGGGAGCCACAAGGGAAGGCTCAAAGAGCCGCATGCGGCTCTGGAGCCGCAGGTTGCCGACCTGTGCATTAGACCATCCCCACGTCTGATCTGCTATGGATCCATCTTACTTCAAAATATTTTTGGCAGAAGGTCCAGTTTCCGAAGATATATCCAAGTCATTGAGAAGATCTTGTGAAAAAGAAGTCAGGTTTGTTCCAAAGTGGAAAAAGAATGCAGAAGATGGGCAGTTGCTTGAAACGGAGGTGAAGTTTATTTTTGAGGTCAGCATACAGACAATATAGTTAGCTGTCAGAGGTGGCCACCTTGAACTGTCTCTCGTTAGTTCCTTATATAGGAAAACCTTACCTTTCTTTGTCCTTTGAATTTCTTTGATTTTTTAGGAATCCTTAGACAGTGGAATTAGTTTTTGCCACCTTCAAGAGCTCCATCTGACTGGAATGAGGTGATGGAAAGTTGGTCTTATTAGCAAGCTTCCAATGAATTACACTCATCCTACATGTGTGTGTACTGTACATTATGTAACGCTCAAGCACATCTTGCACAAACCTGGTTTGGATGATAACTATGAGCCAGCAGTGTGCAGCAGCAACCAAAAAAGCTAATACAATCCTGGGTTGTATAAGCAGAGGCATAGAATCAAGATCACGCAAAGTATTAGTACCGCTTTATAAAACCCTCATAAGACCACACCTGGAATACTGCAGCCAATTTTGGTCACCTTATCACAAAAAAGATGTTGAGAGTTTGGAAAAAAATCAGAGAAGAGCAACTAAGATGATCAAAAGCCTGGAGACCAAAACATATGAAGAACGGCTACGGGACTTGGGTTTGGCTAGTCTAAAGAAAAGAAGAAATAAGGGAGACATCATAGCAGTGTTCCAGTATCTGAGGAACTGCCACAAGGCAGAGGGGGTCACGTTCACCAGAGCACCAGAGGGAAGGGCAAGAAACAATGGTTGGAAACTTATTAAAGAGAGAAGCAACCTGGAATTAAGGAGAAATTTCCTGACAGAGAGGACAATCAACCAGAGGAACAGCTTACCCTCAGAAATCGTGGGTGCTCCATCACTGGAAATTTTTAAGAAGAGACTAGACATTCACCTGTCTGAGACAGTGTAGGTTCTCCTGCTTGAGCAGGGAGCTGGACTACAAGACCTCCCTTCCAGCTGTATTCTATTCTATTCTATTCTATTCTATTCTATTCTATTCTATTCTATTCTATTCTATTCTATTCTATTCTATTCTATTGCTTTACTCTACTCTATTATTCTATTCTATTCTGTTCTGTTCTGTTCTGTTCTGTTCTGTTCTACTCTACTCCATTCTACTCCTTTCCGTTCCGTTCCGTTCCATTCCATTCCATTCCATTCCATTCCATTCCATTCCATTCCATTCCATTCCATTCTATTCTATTCTATTCTATTCTATTCTATTCTATTCTATTCTATTCGACCTATTTGGGTGCAGCAGTTATTGTGGTATGAAAGGGTCAGACATAGACAGGTGTTAGCAATGACAGACATAGAGTTCATTCCATTTAGGTTTAGGAGAGCCAGGTGTCTGCTGTTGCTCAAGTGTAAGTAGAGAGGAGGGGTTGTCACACTAAATAATTTAGTAATTAGTAATTTAGCTTATGGAAGCTGTTTTTCCCCCTTCTTTTTCCTGTTTTTGAATACCGAATACAAATTTCCAGCATTTTCTGGTTGCATTGTAATAAGGAGACTGAGACATAATTATATACGGCCGTTATACCATTATGGGGTGACACAGTGGCTCAGCAGGTAAGACGCTGGGCTTGTTGGCTGGAAAGCCAGCAGCCCAGGTTTGAGACCCAAGCACCCCGTGATGAGTTGAACTCCCGTCCTTGCCTCAGCTCCTGCCCACCTCCCAGTTCGAAAGCATGCAAATGGGAATAGATTAATAGGTACCACTTTAGTGGGGAGTCAACAGCGCTCTGTGACGTCATGCTGTCCACATGAACTACAGAAATGTCTTCGGACAGCGCTGGCTCGAAACGGAGAAGAACACTGCCCCCTTGAGTTGGCAGCTTAATGGAGTGAACTCCATTAATTAATGGAGTAAACTCCATTAATTAATGGAGTTAAACCCACAGGGATTTTATACCAGTACTACAACAACAACAAATCTAACCAGGACCTGGATGACTGAGAATTTCCTTAGACACTGAGCTATGCACTTTGGGACGAACATCCTTCGATTGCTGACGGAGTATGAATGGATTTCCAGAAAACATTGCAGACTACAGGAACCATTCGCCCTTCAGTTTGACATGCAGACAACACAGACTCATCCCCAACAGCCTGTGTGCTCGTCTTCAACAGGGAAGGGACCCAGGGCAGAAAATATCCTGCAGCCAAGATGGCTCCACACCCATTTGTACTACTCAGGGGACTCTGAGGACACAGATAAACCTCCAAATGGCCTCAATGACTCTCTAAAAGAAGGCAAATGTTCAGCGGTCTGCAAGGAGTATAAATCCTTCCACTCCCCACCATCCAGTCAGAGCTGAAGAAGCTTCTTGAATGAGAAGCGAAATGTCTTCAAAGAAAAACGAGAAAGTCCAGTTGGTAGCCAAAGAAAATCCAGTTGGTAGCCAAAGGGGCTGCCACAAAGAAGAGGGAGTCAAGCTATTCTCCAAAGCGCCTGAGGGCAGGACAAGAAGCAATGGATGGAAACTAATCAAGGAGAGAAGCAGCCAAGAACTAAGGAGAAACTTCCTGACAGAACAATTAACCAGTGGAACAACCTGCCTCTAGAAGCTGTGAATGCTCCAACACTGGAAGTTTTTAAGAAGAGACTGAACAACCATTTGTCTGAAATGGTCTAGGGTTTCCTGCCTGAGCAGGGGGTTGGACTAGATGACCTCCAAGGTCCCTTCCAACTCTATTATTATTATTATTATTATTATTATTATTATTATTATTATTATTATTGCACAGAAGTGTGTGTGTGTGTGTGTATACACATATACATACATACACACAGAGAGAGAGAGAAGACAGAGAGAGAGAGAGAGAGAGAGAGAGAGTAAAGAGGAAGAAAGACACAGTAAGAAGATTTGAGAAATCAGAAATACCTTTATCTGGCCCAATGACAAGATCAGTGATGGAGGGGGAACAACTGAATAATAAATGGTTTCCCCCCAACTGACATGTCCGATTAAAATCCCTCTCCACTAAAAATGTCGAAATTCTGTTCTTTTATCTTCACGATTCCAGTGGGGTCCTTTCTGGTAGCAACCCTTTTTTAAAAAAAAAAAAAAAAGCAGATACTTTAACTCCTTAGTCTTATTGATAAACCCTTTGTCAACCTTTTTTTCCTAACATTCCTCAGGAAGCTCACCAATTAGGGATCACTGGCGACTCTTTGAAAAGATCAGCTATCGACTTTCCAACCCAAGTTTCCATTTTGCACCGTTGGAAGTGTGGCACTTGAAAAATAGGATCTCAACGAGCCTTTTAAATTAGCAGAAAGAGTTTAAGGATATCTTTATAGCATCAGTCGTTAGCAGTTGATACATTCCTCTTAAATCTCAACTTTGCTGCTGTTTGCAAGTCTCCCAAATTAGCATAACAATCCTTAGGTTAAAAAAAAAAATGAGTCCCAGGCCGCAAGCTTTCTGGCAGCACATCCTTTTCGCATCCATTACACGGACGCCTGCCTGGGATTAGCCATAAATGTTCTGTTCACAAGATAAAAGGCAACACTTAACATCCTTCCTCCCCACACACACACAATTTCCCTTCTCCCCAAACTTCATCCTGCCACACTGATGCACTCCGATGCCAACAATGCTATAAAGCCAATAAGGACTCTATAAATGACACATCCCATTATACTATTTTTTGATACCCCTTTTTCAGCTCCTACCCTTTGAAGAATTCCTTTTCAGATAGAGAAGAGAAGGATAATTTTGCAGTCATTCAATTCACTTTTCCGAGGCATATATTACGGGAGCAATTTCCAAGCCAGATTATGAAACAACTGCACAAAAACCACCATTTTGTCTTGATTTATTTGGCTGCTTTAGCACAAACATAATTTTATGGGCACAAGTCAAGGCTGAATAACATGCAATTACCATCACTCCTTTGGCACAATTTCAAGAGGAGGTGGAGAAGCACATCCAGTATTGAACAATGTCTCTATGAATCCTTTTCTCCTCTAAATTTCTCCACTGTCCCTTGTCCCCACATCGCCATTCCTACTACTACCAAACCAAATATCATATCAAATTAACTGTTAAAGAATTATTATTTGTTCATCGGGTACAATATGATCCAGCAGCAGAAACATCCAGACAGATGAGTGATTCACGAGTTAGTACCATTCATTTACTGGTCCAGGGTCCTCTATTGGCTAGGGAATCTTCATTCTGAAGATGGTATCACACAAGGCTTTAAAAAATTAAACATTGCCTTGGCTGATCTCCTGATGCTTTGCTTAGCCATATGATTTCTCAATTTGGTGCGGTTCAGAATGCAGATTGGGTAGAAGGGAAGGTTTCTGTGGATGATTCCCATATACGAACTTTAGCAGGTCTAGTTTAGGCCTCTTTGGTCAAATTGTGTGCCTGGCTAAGGAATTCTGGGAGTTGAAGTCCACAAATCATAAAAGGGCCAAGTTTGAAGACCCCTGATCTATGGTATCTATCTATGGTATCTATCTACGGTATCTATCTATCTATCTATCTATCTATCTATCTATCTATCTATCTATCCATCCATCCATCTATCTATCTATCATCTATCTATCTATCTATTGAGGGAAGTCAGCCCCCCCCCCAGAGAAGGAAATATTAAAAGGGCAGAAAAATATATTTCCTCAAATGGATTTTAAAAGCAGAAACCAACCCTGCCCCCAAGTCTCTGTCCCAAGCAGAAGCCAGCTCTGTACAAATGCAGAAATAAGCCCTCAGAAAGGCCCCAGCTAGAAGCTTAAGAAGACAAAAGACAACTAAAATCTACATACCCGACCCAAACTCAAGGAGTCATTAGCCCCAGCACCAGGGAAGTAGGATATGATAATAGCATTAACCCATCACCATCAAGAACACCAGAAAGGCACACCCAGACTCAGGTCAGAATACGTGACACAGGAAATACAAAGCCTCAACACAGGAACAGGAAACTATTCCAAACAAAAGGCTTCAGAGGGTATAAAAACCTACTTCCCACATGTGCTTGGCCTTCTTTTTCTCTCCTCTTTCCTGCAAGAACCATCTTTCTGGCTCTTCAATAAACTGCAACCTTCTTTCTAAAGCAGTCGCCATGTTGTTTATTTATTCCCAGCTTGGATGAACCAGGATGAAGACTCCTCTCTCTCTCTCTCTCTCTCTCTCTCTCTCTCTCTCTCTCTCTCTCTCTCTCTCTCTCTCTCTCTCTCTCTCTCTCTCTCTCTCTCTCTCTCTCCAGGAGCTCAATGTTGCAACATAAATTTCCCTCTTCCTAATTTCTCAGAACAACAACTTTGAGAGGTAGACTGGGCTGCTCCAAAGTCATTCAGTGAGCTTCCATGGTTAGGAATTTCTAACTCAACAGTTCCAGAGCTACAACACATGGTCTCCTAAGGGTGACCATAGAAGGCATCTTTTGATTTTACTCTCTTCCAATATTTATACACAGCTAGAAAAACCTCTTCAAATATTGGCATGGAGATTAGTTCCTAAAGGGACCGACGTTCTTCTGCTCCATTTGAGTAACGCCCCATAATTGAAGAGGTGGAAAGACTACTTTGTAGAGCAATGAAAATGTTCCATTTTATCGGTGAAGCACTTTAATGGACTAGCCTTGAAGATGTTGGGATTTTCTTTGTTTCCTTTTGTCTGCTTCCTTCACTCTTCTCTTCTGTTAAACGCCAGCTCTCCCAAACACCCTTCAGCAAGGACTCCTTCCGACGAGTGAAATACCGACTGATTGAAAATAAAATCACTTTTAACCACATTTTGCCATTATCAGAAGATGAGCTGTACCCCTTGAATGCAATTCTAAGTACACTTGGGAAACAAGTTATGCTGGTTTTCAACTTAGCGCAGCACACAATGGCTTCCCTCACAGAGCATACTTTAAATTATGTTTACCCCTCGCATACAGTAGTTAACAAAGGAGCCATTATTTGACGAGCAGGGAGACGTGCCAAAGTATTATATGTAGCAAATCTGGGCAACTTTTGTGTTGAAAGAGGAAAACACTTAAGTCATCCTGCAGAGCTTGGCATTCTCACGGCTGTTTGCAAACTCTTACTAATTCTCAGGACTAACCACATTATCCTTGCTGAAGAAGATTGCAATGGCAAGGAGGTGTACAGTAGGTGGCCTCCCGTTCTTCTCCTCTCAAAAATGGATTCTTCTCTGTGGACCTAACAGAACAGAGAAACAGAGTTGTAAGGGACCTTGGAGGTCTTCTAGTCCAGTGTTTCTCAACCTTGACAATTTTAAGGCATGTGGACTTCAACTCTCAGAATTCCACAGCCAGCAATGCTGGCTGTGGAATTCTGGGAGTTGAAGTCCACATGCCTTAAAATTGTCAAGGTTGAGAAACACTGTAATCTAGTCCAAACCCCTGCTCAAGCAGAAGATCCTGTACCATTTCAGACAAATGGTTGGAGCATCCATAACTTCTGGAGGCAGGTTGTTCCACTGATTAATTGTTCTAACTGTCAGGAAATTTCTCCTTAGTTCTAAGTTGCTTCTCTCCTTGATTAGTTTCCATCCGTTGCTTCTTGTCCTGGCTTCAGGTGCTCTGGAGAATAGCTTGACTCCCTTGTGGCAGCCCCTTAGATATTAGAAGACTATTATCATGTCACCCCCTAGTCCTTCTTTTCATTAAATTAGACAAACCCAGTGCCTGCAATGGTTCTTCATATGTTTTAAGCCAGGGCTTCTCAACCTTCGCAACTTTAAGACTTGTGGACTTCAATTCCCAGAATTCCTCAGCCAGCTTGGCTGGCTGAGGAATTCTGGGAGTTGAAGTCCACAAGTCTTAAAGTTGCCAAGGTTGAGAACCCCTGTTTTAAGCCATTAGCTAGCGGCACTAATCTGGTGTTTCTCAACCTTGGCAGCTGAAAGATGTATGGACTTCAGCTCCCAGAAGTCCCCATTCTCCAAAGCACCCAAGGGCAGGACAAGAAGTAATGAGTAGTCAGAGGGAGATCCAGCCCAACTTGGACAGAGATGGCCTGGTAAGGTCTTTGCCTGCCACCAATCCCACCCCTCCAGCTGTTTTCCTAATGAGCTGCTTTCACATGCAGACCAGCTCCAAAATGCATTCACTGGCCAAGACCAACCATCTGGCTGGGGAGGAGCCAGTATGGCTCTCTACCCGCTTCGGGTGATTCTTCAGCAGGAAACATAAACTATAAATGTGCTTAATTAGAAGGGCGAGTAATTGCAATAGGTTATTATAGATGCTTCGGAGGACCTGCCCAGGGGAAACATCATCATAGATCTGATGCCCTGGAACGGTCGAATGTATTAACTGGAATAACTTGGACTCTTTTTTCTATACATCACATTAAAAGGGGTGCAGCTTTGAGCGCGTGTTTGGGGTCACCCTCTGGCCTTTTTTGGATCTCCTCCCTAAAGACAGCCATGAATGCATCCAGTTTTGGTCACCATGATGTAAAAAAGGTGTTGAGACTCTAGAAAGAGTACAGAGAAGAGCAACAAAGATGATCCGGGGACTGGAGGCTAAAACATATAAGGAACAGTTGCTGGAATTGGGTATGTCTAGTTTAATGAAGAGAAGAATGAGGGGGGATATGATAGCAGTCTTCCAATATCTCAGAGACTGTCACAGAGAAGAGGGAGTCAAGCTATTTTCCAAGGTGCCTGAAGGCAGGACAAGAAGCAACGGATGGAAACTAACCAAGGAGAGAAGCAACCTAGAACTAAGGAGAAACTTCCTGACAGAACAATTAACCAGTGGAACAACCTGCCTCTAGAAGCAGTGAATGCTCCAACACTGGAAGTTTTTAAGAAGAGACTGGACAGCCATTTGTCTGAAATGGTATAGGGTTTCCTGCCTGAGCAGGGGGTTGGACTAGATGACCTCCAAGGTCCCTTCCAACTTTATTATTATTATTATTAATGCAAGGAAGGTTGAGAATGAGGATCTCTGGGCAGCCAAAGGGTTGTGAGAATCAGTTCCACCCTTCTACTGAATGTATCCTTGTCTTCTTTCATTCCTTTGCCTGTGACTATTTCATTTTCTCCTTTGTAGTTGAAGATCTCCTTTGGCTAGGCTCGGCTGAAGGAATCGCGTTATATCTGCACTCACTTTATTTTGCTTGCTCCTCACCTCCAAAGCCACAACCCCACTGCCCAAATGTTTTATTTACCGTATTTTCCGGCGTATAAGACGACTTTCTAAAGCATGGAAATCGGCGCCGAAGTCGGGGATCTTCTTATACATCGAGTTGTCTTATACACCAGAAATTACGGTAGTTTCTGGCGTATAAGATGACTTTCTAGGCATGGAAATTGGCGCCGAAGTCGGGGGTCGTCTTATACGCTGAGTCGTCCTATACACCGGAAAATACGGTATTAGCTATTTAGCCCACCTTTGTTATTTTATAAGTAACTCAAAGTGTGAGCATACCGAATACCCCTTCCTCCTCTTATTTTGTCCACAAGAGCAACACAGTGAGGTGAATGGGGTAAGAGAGAATGACTGGCCCAAAGACACACAGGTGGCTTTCATGCCTAAGGCAGGACTAGAACTCACAGTTGCCTGGTGATTGGCCCAAAGTCACCCAGCCAGTTTTCATGCCTAAAGTAGGAGTAGAACTCAGAGTCGCTTGGTGATTGGCTCAAAGTCACCCAGCTGGTTTTCATACCTAAGGCAGAACTAGAACTCACAGTCTCCCAGTTTCTAGGCCAGCACTTTAACCACCACACCAAACTGGCTCTTCAGTGTGCCAAGCTTTCATAATCAGGTAACATGTTGGATAGATCGGTCAAGGTAGAAACAATTTTAAGAAAGCAGGATTATTAGTTCTCATCCTGGCTTTGACAGAATTAGGTTTAGGTTGGTGAATTAAGAAAATATATTTGCAGTAGAACTGGATTTCAACAGTCCAGTGCTTCTGTTCACCAGTGTTTTGTTGATGTATGAGTTAACAGGCCAGAGAGTGAGATCTGATGGCCGTTTCCTTTTTGTGCGTATTTATCCCATGTTTGTGATAATTTTGGATTCCTAAGGGAGCTGGCATAAAAAAATGAAAGAAGAGGTCAATGCAAACTAAGGCACCAAAAGAAAACCAAAACAGGGGAATACTTTTTCATGACTACAACAAAGCAGGCTCCAAGATGGGCGATTTTTCACTTGTGAACGTTCTTGCTTGCATTGTACATTGTACTCTTTAGAGTTGTCCACGTTAACACTTGGAGTCTTAGTGGATGATCACTTGATTATGAGCCGGCAGTGTGCAGCAGCAACCAAAAAAGCTAATACAATCCTGGGTTGTATAAGCAGAGGCATAGAATCAAGATCATACGAAGTATTAGTCCCGCTTTATAAAACCCTAGTAAGACCACACCTAGAATACTGCAGCCAATTTTGGTCACCTTATCACAAAAAAGATGTTGAGAGTTTGGAAAAAATTCAGAGAAGAGCAACTAAGATGATCAAAAGCCTGGAGACTAAAACATATGAAGAAAGGCTATGGGACTTGGGTTTGGCTAGTCTAAAGAAAAGAAGAAATAGGGGAGAGATAATAGCAGTGTTCCAGTATCTGAGGGGCTGCCACAAGGCAGAGGGAGTCAGGTTGTTCACCAGAGCACCAGAGGGAAGGATGAGAAACAATGGTTGGAAACTGATCAAAGAGAGAAGCAACCTGGAATTAAGGAGAAACTTCCTGACAGTGAGGACAAACAACCAGTGGAATAGCTTGCCTCCAGAAATTGTGGGCACTCCATCACTGGAGATTTTTAAGAAGAGACTGGACATTCATCTGTCTGAAACGGTATAGGTTCTCCTGCTTCAGCAGGGGGCTGGACTAGAAGACCTCCAAGGTCCCTTCCAGCTCCTATTCTATTCTATTCTATTCTATTCTATTCTATTCTATTCTATTCTATTCTATTCTATTCTATTCTATTCTATTCTATTCTATTCATCCAAGCAATATTCAAATGGAGAATACAGGACATACATTGAACCAAGCACTCTATAGGAAACCTTCTCTTGAAAATTAAAGAAATGTTTCCCTGAATGAGGAAAGGGAATATTTTCTTTTAGGCACCAGACTTGTAACACAAAGAGGGTTTTTGTTTTTTTAACAATCAAATTTCATCAACCACTAAGAAGAGCACATAGCAACTAAACACACCAGCAGTCCTCAGCACAACTGAGGAGCAGGAGTGTCTAATTAAATGAGGACCAGCCAAAAGCAACAGAAATGAACAGCTGAATTTTTGGTTTTTAGCTTCTGCATTTTGTTGCCTATTGCAATCGGTGTAGCGTAGTGGACTATAGATCAGTGTTTCTCAACCTTGACAATTTTAAGGCATGTGGACTTCAACTCCCAGAATTCCACAGCCAGCAATGCTGGCTGTGGAATTCTGGGAGTTGAAGTCCACATGCCTTAAAATTGTCAAGGTTGAGAAACACTGCTTTAGATAAATGTCAAGGCCAACAGAAGACAATATAAGAAAGTCTGCATAATGTAGGATGAAGAAGAGCACATAGCAACTGAAGTTCTCCGAGCTTGTGGGTTGGTTTCTGAACATTTCATTACCAGGCTAGGTAACATCTTCAATGGAGTTCAGGGGATGTCAGTGTTCTTCTGTTTATAAGAGCTTCAGGTGCGGGTGTGTCAAGTGAGGGTCTTGTGATGGGTCAGATGTGAGTCATCCGTGAGAGTCTTGTGATGGGTGTTGTGATGGGTAGGTTACATCAGGTCCGAGTCATTGGGGGATGAACTGCTGGTGGTGATGGGGGATTGCGCGGGATGGTTGAGGATTGTTGCTGTCTCTGGTGGGCTGTGCGGTTGATTTGGACTCTGAGGGGTTCATAGGCTGGTTGTAGGTTAATGTGTCTGTTGATGGAATTGCTTGTCGAGTGCCAGGCTTCGATGAACTCACAAGCATGGCAGGTGGTAGCATGGATGATCATTTTTGTGTTGCTCCAATCAAACTGGTGTTTTTTGGTGTTGGTATGGGTAGAAATTAAGGATTTGGGATCATGGCATTTGACTGCCAACTGTTGTTCGTGGATCCTGGTTTTTTATTGGCATGATGTTTGTCCCACAAATGGTTGCAATTGTTACAGTTGATTTTTTAGATTACTTTGTTTCTTTCATCCCTCTATATCTTGTCTCTAGTCACAGCCCATAACTCCTATTACAACCCACGCAAGACCCCCCTCCCACCAGCAGTTCACCTCCCAATGAACCTGACTGATGTGACCTCCCCATCACAAGACCCATCAAAAGCTGCTCACTGATGACTCACATCTGACCCATCACAAGAACCTCACTTGACACACCCACACGTGAAACCTTTATAAAGAGAAGAACATTGATGCTAACATCCCCTGAACTCCACTGAAGGTGTTAGCTAACCTGGTAATGAAACATTCAGAAACCAACCCACAAGCTCTGAGAACAAACCCCCACCCCCTAACCTTTGAGTGTTGCCTAGAGGTCTATGTAGTTGTGTTGACTCTCTGGGGTTTTGGAACCCACTGGGTATATGTAAAAGGATTGTGCATGACATGATCATGCCATGCAAATACATTTCAGTTGAAACCATTCACATGCACCATTAAAAACATGGTTGGATGGTGTCTGGTGAAGTCCTACGGAAGCTGGAATTAACTTAGTTGGCGTTTTGTTTTTTCCCTATCTTCCAACCCACATCTGGAAAACTAAGCCACTAATAACATTCCAAATCACTGGATCACTATGAGGAAGCAAAAAACACAAACAAGAAGATGTTATGACTCCAGGCATGAAGAGCACAGCTTAATTGCAAATAGGATTATAATTTTTTATTTGTGTCCACAAAGCCTTGGGTAAAATTAATAAAAATTCCAGCGCAAAGTGAAGTTTTCAATAATTATGGTAAATACAACATGAGTTGCCTCTGAAGAAATAAGCAGAAAAGTAAATACAGTTGTTGTTTGTACAGGTTGTGTGTGGCACAAACAACAAAATTAATCACCGAAGCAGGAATTTCTAGACTGGAATGTCAACTTAATCTCGAGGAATTGCTCAGCATGGCTATTTCAACTCTTGACCCATTATGACAATTTTATACATGGATATAATTTTACACAATGATTATATTTATAATACTCACTATGCACAACTCTAAATTATCTTATTTCTTCAATTTTATACACATTAGCAGCTTTCTGTTTCATAGTTTATCCTCCAAAAGCAACCAATATTTTTATCTCTGGAGTCCTACATTCATTTTTAATTATTCATCAATAGTTTCAACAGGCATGAATGGTGATATGATAACATGGTGTCCTTGGTGCTCTGAATTTGGTCATTTTCTTGCAGATGTTTCATTGCCCAGCTAGGCAGTGATGGAATTCAGCCGGTTTCCACTGGTTTGGGAGAACCAGTGGCTAAATTTTCCCAGTCCAGAGAAGAGCAACTAAGATGATTAAAGGCCTGGAGATTAAAACATATGAAGAATGGCTGCAGGATTTGGGTTTGGCTAGTCTAAAGAAAAGATGACATGATAGCAGTATTTCAGGGGCTGCCACAAAGAAGAGGGGGTCAAATTATTCTCCAAAGCACCAGAGGACAGGACAAAAAACAATGATTGAAAACTAATCAAAGAGAGAAGCAACCTGGAATTAAGGAAAAACTTCCTAACAATGAGAACCAGTCCTTTTTTTTCTGGCACCTTTGTTCGATGGATTTTCCAAGTTTTAAAAATAACTTATAAAAATTTGATGTTTGGTCCTTGTGGACTTGAATTGGCCCATCAAGTGTAGCAGTTGGTGGCAAAATCATTAAAACGGTGCATGCGGGCTGCTTGTGTGTTGAGTCTAATGCATGCATACTTCATCTGCACTGGTTGTGATGACGCTGCTCGTCTTGTGACACAGCTCGGCTTGTGATTGGTTGTGTGGTCGTGAGCTGAGTGCTTACTGTAGGCAGCGACTGTTACGTTTCATTACACAACTGACGTGTGTGGGTGTGTGTACAGTGATTGACTACGTACGAAACGTAAATAATTTATTTTAAAAAATTGTTGGCAAATTGAAAATCTTTTTTTTAATTTTTAGTGTAAAATTTACTATGAACATTTGCCTCAAATACAATAAGTTAAATTTATGTTAAGAACTGAATATATACTATTTTTAATAAAAGATTAACAAGATATGAGTTCCAGCACCTTTTTTCTTACAAAAAAAGCACTGATGAGAACAATTAACCAGTGGATAAGCTTACCTTCAGAAATCGTGGGTGCTCCATCACTGGAGATTTTTAAGAAGAGACTATACATTCACCTGTCTGAGATGGTATAGGTTCTCCTGCTTGAGCAGGGGGCTGGACTAGAAGACCTCCAAGGCCCCTTCCAGCTCTATTCTCTTCTATTCTATTCTATTCTATTCTACTCTATTCTATTCAAATGTTATTTCAAAGATACAATGGCCAACTCTCATCTTCAAAGTGATTGCATTTTGGATGCTTGGCAACTGACTCAACTTAATGGCTGTTTGCAGTGTTCCACAGTCACTGACACTTATATTTTTTCCCAGTTTCTGGCACTTAGTTCTGGTTTCCAGGAAAAAAAAAAAGCCCATTGGGTAAAATTAATTCCCTTAATGACTACTGCTCGTGTTTAAGGACCGGCATAAAAATGGTTATTTTCGTTGCCTCGACTTACCTGGTTATATGATGCCTCATCTTATGACTACAATGACTTACAACATAATTCCAGGCTCCATTACAGTCCTAAATCAAGAAGAACCTGTACAGCAATCCGATAAAAGAATAAGTGTATGAAACAATTACCTAAAACTGTTATATAATTATTCACCTATAAAGGCAACAGTGAAACAGAAGAAAGAAAATAGTAGACAGAGAGAGGTTACTAAGAACAACTGAAAACTTACAAATGTTCCTCTCTCTGGAAATCTTTAGTAAAAGGTGAAAGATTTATACCAATACCAGAATCTGTATAATGAGCAAAAGAAGGTAACAGGAAATGATTACAAATTACTTAACAATGATTGTTAGATCTCATCCACTGGAATGGCTATCAAGATTGGGATAGTTGTATGCAGTGCTTTTTTTCTCATAGAACGCCCAGAATGGAGTTCCGGTACCTTTTTTGGATGGAACCTTGTAGGGTAGGCAAGGTGGGTTGTATGACGTGTGTGAGTTCCGGCACCTTTTTTTTTTTTTTTTTAGAAAAAAAGCACTGGTTGTATGTGACATTGACAGTGTCAATTTCTCTTTGCTTTAATCTGTATTTTTGCTGTGCATGGTCTAGCTTTCCATTTTGTTTTGCCCAAAGGTACTTTGTTCCCTATGTGGTCCTTTAAAATGTCAACTGGTCTCTTTCCTACCTTAAAATAACTTGACATGTGTGCTGATTTATTATTTATTATGCTGGGTTCCTTGCACATGATTAGCCTGTTTAAAGATCATGGAGAATGGCATTTCTTTGTCCCTGTAATGGGAGATTGTGGTTTTGGGATGGTTTTTTTTTTTGTTTTGTTTTCTTTCCAAAAATGGCACCAGCAAAAGTGAACAGTGGAGTGGGCAGTGGAAGACATGATGTGGAAGGAGACATAGAAAGAAGAATGTAGTTCTTGGAGTTTATAAGAGTTGGGGATAATATGACGATTAGGGCAAGTGACAGGTTCTACATAGTACACATGAGTCCATTCTTGGTAAGTATAAGACCTGTGGACTTCAACTCCCAGAATTCTGTGAGTTGAAGTCCATAGGTCTTAAACTTGCCAAAGTTGGACACCCCTGACACAGTGGAAAAATTAGAACAAAAATTGTGAATGTAAGGTTGAGATTTAGATGTTGGGACAACTTGTTTTGAAATCCTACCATGGGTTGGGAGTGGTTTGACAAGCTGCCACTCTGACACCAGAGCCCCAGGACCTTGAAAGCTGATAGGGCCGTCCCATCTGGATGACTACCTTATGGCTCCCCGGTGCTGTTGGGATTTCTGAAACTTTCAAGCAGCCCTTGTCTACTTGCCAGAACCATCAAGACCTACATAGCCGTTAAGGTCACTTGGATAACTACTTGCTGGCTCTCTGGAGCTGCTGGAAAAGTCTGTGCTTTTCTCAGAGCACTGCCAGACCATCAATGAGATGTTCCTGACCTCTAGGTAATTGATTCATGGAAGGAAGAATGGCTTGGAATTGCCAGTTAATTGCAGCAGGAGTGACAGTAATGGATATAATTGCCATTATTGATGGCTAGGTAACTAGAGCAAATATAGCTTTGTGTTCATTTGCCTACTTTCAGCAGAATAAGTTGCAGTGCTTGGCTGATCTTGTTTGGACTCAAGGGCCGAGCAGGTTCAGCTCTTGTTAGTGCCTGAAGATCATCCAGCATCTACCGGGCTTGTGAGAGAGAAACTGCTCCATTTACAGATAAGTCTTCAAATTACAACCATAACTGAGCCTGGAATTCCTGTCGCTCAGTGAGGCAGGTGCTCAGTGTGTTTTGCCCCATCTCACGGCCCTTTCTTACTACAGTTAAGCGAATTGCTGCAGTTGTTAAGTTAGTAACAAGCTTGGTAAATAAATCAGGCTTTTCCGTTGATTTGGCTTATCTGAAGATGGCAAAAGGTGATCGTGGGCGCCCGGGACACTGCAACCATCATAAGTATGAACCAGTTGCCAGGTGTCTGAATTTTGATCGCATCGCCGTGGGCCTGCTGCAATAGTTATAAGTGTGAAAAACTATTATAAGTTAATTTTTTTCAGTGCCATTGCAACTTTGAACGGTCACTAAATAAATGGTTGTAAGTCAAGGCTTACCTATATTTCTCTGAAGCCACTAAGAGTTAAGTATGAATGCCACTCTACAATGCCTTGGTAAGGCCACACTTGGAATACTGCATCCAGTTTTGGTCACCACGATGTAAAAAAGATGTTGAGACTCTAGAAAGAGTACAGAGAAGAGCAACAAAGATGATTAGGGGACTGGAGACTAAAGCATATAAGGAACGGTTGCTGGAATTGGGTATGTCTAGTTTAATGAAGAGAAGGACAAGGGGGGACATGATAGCAGTGTTCCAATATCTGAGGAGCTGCCACAAGAAGAGGGAGTCAATCTATTCTCCAAAGCACCTGAAGGCAGGACAAGAAGCAATGGGTGGAAACTAATCAAGGAGAGAAGCAACCTAGAACTACGGAGAAACTTCCTGACAGTAAGAACAATTAATCAGTGGAACAACCTGCCTCCAGAAGCTGTGAATGCTCCAACACTGGAAGTTTTTAAGAAGAAACTGGACAGCCATTTGTCCGAAATGGTGTAGGGTTTCCTGCCTGAGCAGGGGGGTGGACTAGATGACCTCCAAGGTCCCTTCCAACTTTACTATTATTATTATTATTAACTCAAAGGAGTCTCTCTCTCTCTCTTTCTCTCTCTCTCTCCCTCTCTCTCTCTCCCCTCCATCCCTCCCTCCTTCTTTCTTTCTTTCTCACTGATGACTCACACCTGACCCATCATAAAACTCATCATAAGGCCCTCCCTTGAGACACCCACACCTGAAGCCCTTATAAACAGAAGAACACTGATGCTGACATCCCCTGAACTCTGCTGAAGACGTTACCTAGTGAGGTAACGAAACATTCGGAAACCAACCCACAAGCTCGGAGAATAAACCTTCATCCTTAGAGGTGCCAGACCTGATTTCTGTCATTAAACAAGGACTACCTGTCCTTTCACCTTGACAAGTAAATGGTACTGAGCTTTGGCAAGGATTAAAAGGCACTTTTCTATAAAAGGGGTTGGTTGCATTAATCCTTCACTGTGGCGTTCAGCTTTAACATTGTGCAATTCTCCAATGGCATTATATTTTGCTTCTGGAATCGAAAAGCAAAGCAACAGAATGGTTAATGTTTAATGCTTTGTCTGGAGGTTTTTTTTTTTTAATGCCTCTTTACTGGTTCCGCTGTAAACCACCAGGAGTCTTGGGGAGTGTGGTGGGCCATAAAAACCGAAATACATAAATAAACAACAGGCAATGGGTTCCTAAAAGAAGGAAAGACTCATCATGTGATATTCATCCTCTCACAGCATGAAATTTAAATCATTTAGTCCAGTACAATATTTGTGTGAGCGAGCCTGAATCTATCATTTTAACTTCCTTTTTAATGTTGTCCTACACTTTCAGTGTAGCTCTTTGAAAAAGAAGGAAAGGAAGGAAGGAAGGAAGGAAGGAAGGAAGGAAGGAAGGAAGGAAGGAAGGAAGGAAGGAAGGAAGGAAGGAGGGAAAGAAGGAAGGAAGGAAGAAAGGAAGGAAGGAAGGAAGGAAGAAAGAAAGAAAGAAAGAAAGAAAGAAAGAAAGAAAGAAAGAAAGAAAGAAAGAAAGAAAGAAAGAAAGAAGACTGTGCACTGTTGTAAAGTGATTATTCATTCATCTGGATTTCTCTTTTCATCACATCAAGGTTGCATTTAATTCAGATCCAACAGTAAGGAAGAGTTATATTGCATAGATCAGGGGGTCTCCAAACTGGGAAAGGTGAAGATCCGTGGACTTCAACTTCCAGAATTCCCCAGCCAGCAGGTTGTTACTAACTTAACACCTGCAGAGATTCATTTAATAACAGTGGCAAGAAAGTAGTAAAACAGGGCAAAACTCACTTCACAACTTAGCAACATAAAGGGCCCTGGCACAGACATTTAGGCAAGAAAAACCAAATGTACAGGTATAGTATAGGGGGTACCTTGCTCAATAGTAGTAACTGTGAGAGGGATCTCGGAGTCCTGGTGGACAATCACTTAAATATGAGCCAGCAGTGTATTGCAGCTGCCAAAAAAGCCAACTCAGTGCTGGGCTGCATTAACAGAGGGATAGAATCAAGATCATGTGACGTTTAATACCACTTTACAATGCCTTGGTGAGGCCACACTTGGAATACTGCATCCAGTTTTGGTCACCACTGTAGAAAAGATGTTGAGACTCTAGAAAGAGTACAGAGAAGAGCAACAAAGATGATTAGGGGACTGGAGACTAAAACATATAAGGAACGGTTGCTGGAATTGGGTATGTCTAGTTTAACGAAGAGAAGGACGAGGGGGGATATAATAGCAGTGTTCCAATATCTCAGGGGCTGCCCCAAAGAAGAGGGAATTAGGCTATTCTCCAAAGCACCTGAGGGCAGGACAAGAAGCAATGGATGGAAACTAAAGGAGAGAAGCAACCTAGAACTAAAGAGAAACTTCCTGACAGTTAGGACAATTAACCAGTGGAACAACCTGCCTCCAGAAGCGGTGAATGCTCCAACACTGGAAGTTTTTAAGAAGAGACTGGACAGCCATCTGTCCGAAATGGTGTAGGGTTTCCTGCCTGCCTGAGCAGGGGGTTGGACACGATGACCTCCAGGTCCCTTCCACCACCATCATCATCATCATCATCATCATCATTATTATTGAGAAAAGGGAAGAAATTGGGAAAGGTGTTTTGCTCAATTTGGTTCATTAAGCAAAACGATCCATCGTTTTTGTTAGAAAAGTTTCAGTTAAAGTCCTGTGAGATTCAGCTACAGCAGCTTAAAGAAAGCTTGGTGCTGTATATTTTCGATAGCAGTGGTCCCCAATATTTTTGGCTCTGTGGGACACTGGTGGTAGTGGTGACAAAGAAGGGGATGGTTTTGCAAATGTGCCCACCATTTATGCAAATGGAATTTTGCATGCTTGCCCACCATTTCTGCAGCCCTATCCCCAAAGGCCCACATATCGGTTGCAGTTCATAGACCTGTTGTATCTCTTTGATATGCCTGTTTGATATGCCTTGTTCCTTCTTCAGGGAGTCTTACAACAACTACTGAGGACAGGAGAAGATAGTCAATGACACAACCATGCCTCCTAGTGGATTTTCACCTGGTTCAAATAGTTAAAAGGTGCACAATATTCACATTTAAAAACACACACATATCGAAAAAAAAGTTCCTGGAATTAATAATAACAATAATAATAATAATACTAGTAATAGTAATAATAATAGTAATAGTAAAGTTGGAAGGGATCTTGGAGTCATCTAGTCCAACCCCCTGCTCAGGCAGGAAACCCTATACCATTTCGGACAAATGGCTGTCCAGTCTCTTCTTAAAAATTTCCAGTGTTGAAGCATTCACTGCTTCTGGAGGCAGATTGTTCCACTGGTTAATTGTTCTAACTGTCAGGAAGTTTCTCCTTAGTTCTAGGTTGCTTCTCTCCCTGATTAGTTTCTATCCGTTGCTTCTCGTCATGCCTTCAGGCGCTTTGGAAAATAGCTTGACTCCCTCTTCTTTGTGGCAGCCCCTGAACTGATTGTGATGACATAGTCTTTCACTATTACTTTAATATCACAATAAAGGAAGATATGGCATACATCCTATGTATGTTTAGAGCATAAAGGGAAAGGTCAGAAAAAAAAAATTGAGACAGCAAAATGAAGAGAGGCGGTTTTGCAAGAGACAAGTAAATAGAAAATAACCACAATCAAAGAATAGTGAATTAGTGTATTCAGACTGCATTTGGATTTTATTCAGGCTATAGGTGTATACTCAAATGAGCTCATAAAAAATCATAAAAATATCATGATTCATAAATGATTCATAAAATTTCCTGCAGTGCTTTGAGCACTGGGTACATCTGGAATTTTTATCCAATGACATCCATTTTCACAAAATGGTATTCTTTGAGGGTAAGTCCAGCCACTAAACAGCATTTCCTGGAATCAACCCATTGGGTGGTCCTTGGCGTTCTCTGTGCTTGATTGTTTTTTTGCGGACGTTGCATTACCCAACTAGGGGACATCATCTATGCTACAAGGGGTTTGTTCTCTGCTGTTATATAAATGTCTTGCCCTGTCAGTGTTGCTGGGAATGTTCTTGGAGGGTCCTTGATCAGGCTGTTGTTTACTTTTATTTTGTTTGTCTGAGTTGATAGTTCCTTGATTGGGATATTGTTTATTGTATGATTATTGATCAAGCATTAATCTTGGGGTAAATCCCTGCTTATCTGGATGTTGATTCCTGGTGGAGCAGGTGCTTCAACCCATTGTAGTTTCTCTCTCTGATTCAGGTTCCTACCCTATTTTCCAAAATTCTATGTTACGTTTTCTCTCTGTCTGGGCAAATGGGAAGACTTCTGAAGAAGTCACTGAGCTTCAATAACTTTCATTGTGGTTTCTTCTCCTAAAGCCTCTGGGATCTGTATAACACCACAAGCATTCTGGGAAATAAATGTTGCATGAAGCTGGTCCTTGGCTTTTCCGTATGGCAGTATCCAATTAAACTCATTTTTAATTAAAAGATTGTTTAAGAAAATAAAATAAAATGAAATGAAGCATTAAATCCTGGAGCCCAGTGGGATGACACTGACGAATCAAACCTTAGGGAAGTCCTAATTATTTTCACAATTGTAAGATGTTTCCTTCTTCACACGTTTTAGATTAGAGCACAGCTGCAAATATAACACAATCAGTGTCTTGTATGTGTCATGCCTGTCAGTCCTAGAGGAGATCAGCCCTGACTGCTCTTTAGAAGGCCAGATCCTGAAGTTGAACCTCAAGTACTTTGGCACCTAATGAGAAGGAAGGACTCACTGGAGAAGAGCCTGATGCTGGGAAAGATTGAGGGCAATAGAAGAAGGGGACGACAGAGAATGAGGTGGCTGGATGGAGTCACTGAAGCAGTAGGCGTGAGCTTAAATGGACTCCAGAAGATGGTAGAGGACAGGAAGGCCTGGAGGAACATTGTCCATGGGGTCACGATGGGTTGGACACGACTTCGCAACTAACAACAATGTGTCATGCCTAGAACAGAACCAGGAAACAAAAAAGATTATGGGCACAACATTATTATAATGCTTTTTGCATGGGACTGCCCTTGAAGACCACTCAGAAGTTACAATTGATCCAGAAAGTAGTGGCTCACGCAATGTTAGGCACCCGTAGTTTTGCCCATGTTACACCTCTGTTGTGTGTTTCATAAATAAAGAACTTGGGGGGAAAATGGAACTTTTTTAATATATATATGTTGACATCAGCAAGAATCTCATTTGTACAAGGATGGAAAGACCCATTTATTGTCACAATGGAAGAGTGGATGTAAAGGGGATAGAGGTAGTAATCTAACAGGTCCCCACTTTTTCAGCTTTCCAAAGGGCCATCAAGACCTGGCTTTTTACCCAGGCTTTAGGAAAGAGTGAGAAGTTGTGGGCTGGTTGAAATTCCAGTCTAGTATGTGTCCTTCTAAAGTCTTTATAGAGATTTTCTAGACCTCAAATTTTTTTTAATGGGTTACAATTTGCAACAAAAAAATTGTGTCCCTCTGAAGCTATAAAATACATTGGCAAGAAGAAGGGATCAACCTATTTTCCAAAGCACCAGAGGACAGGACAAGAAACAATGGATGGAAACTAATCAAGGAGAGAAACAACCTAGAACTAAGGAGAAACTTCCTGACAGTGAGAACAATTAACCAATGGAACTCCTTGCCTCCAGAAGCTGTGGGTGCTCCATCATTGGAGGTTTTTAAGAAGCGATTGGACAACATTTGTCTGAAATGGTATAAGGTTTCCTGCCTGAGCAGGGGTTGGACTAGAAGACCTCCAAGGTCCCTTCCAACTCTGATATTCTGTTATTCTAAGATGTAAATGGAGAAAAGGCATACATTTGTACAGGTGGTTCTCGATTTACAATTGTTCGTTTTCCTCTCTACATAGAATCTATTTTCCAAATTTGGAATTTATTTGGGTGGATCTGAGTTTGTTTTTGTTCTTCAAATCTATTTTTCATCAGAAGAAGGAAGTGACATAGGGAATAAGGAGCCTTTAAAAATGACTGAAAGGAAAAATATTTCTGTAGAGTTCTGATATTGGCTACCAGATCTGCAATTTCTTTTAATAGTACTTGTGCTTTAAACAAACTATTTTTATTAGAAGTAAAACTGGTGTTATAAAACATTTGTCTGACTCAAAGGAAATCAAACTAGAACTGACACTGATCATATTTGAAACACAATACCATGCTCACAAAACACTTCAGCTCTTAAAATGGTGCCTGCAATTGTTCAACATGTTAAGCTTGACTTAGTTTTAGTTGTGAATGTGTGTGGATGTGTGTAAAACACTGTACTCAGTACTGATTAAGCATAAGGACAAAATCAGAAATGTTGTCTATAGTTAGAGATAGAGAAAAAGAGATATATAAATAGTGACAGAGATGACAGAGAGAGAGAGATAGAAATAGATACATGGAGGGATAGAAAGAGAGAGAAAGAGAGAGAGACATAGAAAGAGAATGAGAGATAAAGTGATAAAGAGATGATAGATAGATAGATAGATAGATAGATAGATAGATAAAGAAATATAAAGAGATATAAAGTGATAGAGATAGAGACATAGAAAGATGATAGAGAAAGAGAGACAGAGAGAAGGGAAGAGAAAAAGAGCGAGATACATAGAGAGAGTGGGAGAGAGAGAAAGAGGCATAAAGGAGTGATATAAAGAGAGAGAGAGAGAGAGAGAGAGTTCTATGTTCTGTTCTATTCTATGTTCTAGGTAGGTAGGTAGGTAGGTAGGTAGGTAGGTAGGTAGATAGATAGATAGATAGATAGATAGATAGATAGATAGATAGATAGATAGAGTGCTTTTTATATATATATAAAGGGTGCTGGAACACACACACATCATACAACTCGCCTTGCCTACCCTACAAGGTTCCACCCAAAAAAGGTGCTGGAACTCCGTTCTGGGCGTTCTATGACAAAAAAAGCCTTGGATAGATAGATAGATAGATAGATAGATAGATAGATAGATAGATAGATAGATAGATAGATAGATAGATTACAGACAGATGAAATTCTTTACATCTACATATATTTGTTTCCTCTTTCTATCTCTTTCTATATGAGAGATAGAAATACACAGAAAGTTACAGAAAGAGGGAGAAAGAGAGAGAGAGAGAGAGAGGGAAAGAAAGACAAATAAAGACATGTAGATATAGATATAATAAATATAGATATAATATATAAATATATAGGGATAAATCACGTTATGAATGTCAGGAAAATTGGATATATCCCAAATAGGGAGGGCAACATGGAATTCTGTCTGAGAGATGGCCTTGAGATCGAGCATGGTGGTGGGGAGTCTCTCTGGACACCATCAGCAAATGGGAGAGGTCATTACTCATTCCTTTCTCAACGAAATGGGTCATTTGCACACTACACCAGCAACCTAGATGAAAAAAAATTCAATAGGTCTAAAGAAAATCTGCCTTAAGGAAACTCACTAATAAGGAATCCGAATATTGAAGGAGTTTATTTATTTATTTATTTATGAGACTTATATACCGCTTTAAGTGCGAGCACTCTCTAAGCGGTGTACACCAGTAAGCAATGTATATATATATTTACATTGCCCCCAACAATCTGGGTCCTCATTTTACCTACCCCGGAAGGATGGAAGGCTGAGTCAACCTTGAGCCGGTGAGATTTGAACCGCTGACCTGCTGAACACAGTCAGCTAAAGTGGCCTGCAGTACTGCACTCTAACTGCTGCGCCACCTCGGCTCCTATAGGTTGAAAATATATATCTATAATTCCAAATGTTGCCGGTGAACACAATACTTCAGCTTTGGCCATTAATTCCCGCATCAAATTATCCCGTGGTCTCTTCCGGTGGATTTTGCGCGCGCGATGGCGGCTACTTTGTAGCCGTCTTTCCTGGGTAAGTGTAAGAACCGCTATGAACAGCAGACACCAGCTGTTCAGCGGTTCAAAATCCCCCTCCCGGGCAAAGGGGGGGGGTAGAGAGTGTCCGAATAGTGGTAGAGCCTCTTTTGCACCCCCCAAGTTTTTTTTTTTGGGGGGGTGAAAGGAGTGCTCCCACGGAGTTCGGACTTGTCTCCGCTTCCCAGCTGTTTTTGTCCTCAGGGACAAAACGAGCCGCTGCAAACACCTCCGTGCTTAAAGAGAACTGGTGAGTTTTTTTTTTTATAAACGGACAGAGCTGAGTAGAGGATTTAGTTTTTGCTTTCTTTGATTTATTTGGATTTTAAGTTTTAAGACTTGCTTCTATTTTTATTCTCTCTTTTTATTTTATTTTATTTTTTTTTTTTTTCTCTGTTGAAAGGGAAAGTAAAATGGCGATCGGCAAATCTCTCGGTGTTTTTTTTTTTTTTGAAGTTAGAATGCTGACCGGCAGGCTTTTTGGTGTTTCTTTTTCTTTCCTTTCCCTTTCCCTTTTTATTTTCTTATGATTGGAATGGTTGTTTTTGGTATCTCTAAGTATTTTTTTTTTGGAATGGACTTTTTCTATTTAATTATTATTATTATTATTATTATTATTTTTTCTTCTCCCTTCTTTATATTGTAATGACTCTTTTTTGAAGGACTTTTTTCTGTTTAATTTTTTGCAATTTTTAAGAAGGAGTAAAGCTTTTTTTAATTCTTTTTCTCTTCCTTTTTTTTTTTATTTTCCCTTTTTTCTTTTTATTATAATGACCTTCTTTGGAGGGAGTTATGATTTTTGAAGGAATTTTTATAATTTTTTAAGAAGGGCTAAAGGTTTTTCTTTAAGATGGCTCCAAAGCGTCCAGGGATTTCTACAGCTTCTAAATCAACAGTTTCACCCTCTTCTGGGGGTCAGCTAATAACTATGAAGGATTTGCAAAACATGATGGGAGATGTTATAATTCAAATTAGGGCAGAAATGAAAAAGATTTTAGAGGAAAATAATAAGATCTTGAGACAAGATTTTGTTTTGGCTTTAGAAGGAGTTGCTTCTGTTCTTGAAAAGGTGAACTCCCATGTGGAAGAGGTAGCTGAAAAAGTGGACATAATGGAGGGGAAAATTGAAAGTATGGAAAAAGAAATGGAAAATGAGATTCTTATGCTTCAATATGGACAAATGGAATATGCCTTAAGAATCAGAGGCCTGGAAGAGTCTTTGCAAGAAGATTTGAAAGAAATGGTTGCAAAGGACTTTGCATTGATTTTGAATAAAGAAAAAGAGGGAATACTTAGTGAAATTGAAAAATTATTTAGGGTTAACTCTGTGGTGGCAGCACAGAAGAATCTGCCAAGAGATGTGGTAATTTACTTTGGTAAAAGATCCTTACGCAATCAAATTGTGCAAGCCTATTATAAGAAGAGATTTCAAATTGCTTCACAAGATGTCATAATTTTTAAGGAGATCCCATCTAAAATTTTAAGAAGAAGAAAGGAGTTTGCTTTTCTAGTAAATGAACTTAAAAAGAGAAAAATTCTATTCAGATGGGATATTCCGACTGGAATGGTGGTGAACTACCTGGGGACATGTCATAGACTTAATACTGTTTCTCAAGCAAAAGATTTTTATACTTCGGTCCTGGGGGTATGTGCATCGCCATCTATTAGGTCTCAACAAGTCCAGATTGAGGAGCAGAAGACAACTTGTGTAGCACATAACTCCAAAGAAAAGCAGCAACAGAAGAAGGTTAAGGAAGTTTCATATTCAGCGGTCTCTGAATCTCTGGGAGATGTTGGACTTACAAAGTCTTTGGAGCAATCTTCAAGGGTAGCTCTGGGAGAAGTTAGACCTACAAAGTCTTTGGAGCAATCTTCAAGGGTGGAATTGCTGCCTGAAATCGAAATTGGGAAATTTCAGCTTGAGGGGCACCAACAAGAGAGGAACGGGCAGAGGATAACTTGTACAACTTACAACTGTGAAGATCAACACAAGGAGGAATTTACTGAGGAAGTTTTACAGGTATCGGTCCCTGAGACTTGTGCAACATATAAATGTAAAGAAAAAGTAACATATAAATGTAAAGAGAAAGACCAACAGAAGAAGGAGGTTGAGGAAGTTTCACAGGTACTGATTCCTGAGCTGGTGGGTCAACCAGGACTTACAAACTCTTTGGAGCGATCTTCAAGGGCAGAATTCCACGCATTTTTTTCGATGCTTGCGGGCAAGAGAGACCAATATGGATTGTGCTTATAGTAGATGCAACTGGCTATTAGACAGAAGATTATGGATATTGAATGAAAATTTTAGATAAGAAGTTTGTGTTTATAGTGGGTGCAACTGGTTATTGGACAGAAAATTATGGACATTGAATGAGAACTTTAGACAAGAAGTTTACTATTGAGATTGTGGGAGAAGTAAAACTTATATCGTTTTTGGAAAATGTCTTATGTAATGTCTAAATATGTGTTTTGGGATAATAATATATTTCAGTTTTAAGTTTTAAACCTTTAATGATAATATTGTTTAAACCTGTGTTTTGAAGGGATTATAATTTGTTTATTTCAGTGAGGGGATTCTAATAAATTTGTGTTTCGAAGGGAGTATAATTTGTTTAAGTTTCAAGTAATGCTTAAATTTGGTTTTTAAATATTATTATTAATATTTCTAAGAGAAAATAATTTGCTTAATTAAATGTCTAGATTTGTTTAGGAAAGAAAGTAATGCTTAAATCTGTGTTTTTGGAGAAAGTTTATATAGAATGATGATTGTATTTAGATTTGTTTAGGATTTAAAAGTGCTTCAAGCTTTTAAATATTATTATTAACATTTTTAAGAGAAAATAATTTGTTTAACTAAATGTGTCTAGATTTGTTTAGGATTTTTAAGTTTTTTTTTTTTTTTTGGATAGGTGAGAAGATGATGAAGATTGAAGGAAATATGTATTTACTTTAAGTTTTCTAAGAGTATTTAGTTTTAATGGTACAACAAAGGTTTATATGTTTATCTTTTTGTATTAGGATAAAGAAAGAGGGAGAAATTAGATTTTACATTATAGCTATAGATATTCAAAGAAAGTAATGTTTAAATTTGCGTTTTTGGAGGGAGTTTATATAGAATGATGATTGTATTTAAATTTGTTTAGGTTTTAAAAGTGTTTTAAGTTTTTTTCTCAATTAAGCCTGTACTCAGCTCTGGGAAGTCTAGGGGAGGGTTTGGGAGGTTGGGGAGGAGGGGGGTGAGGTAGGGTTGGGGGGGGTATGGGAAGGGGATTTGTTTTTGTAAAAATTTAAAAATTTTCAATAAAAAAAAAAAAAAAAATTATCCCGTGGTCTTTGTTTGATACAATGATGTCATAGCCCTGAAGAAAAACCTGCCTTAAGAAATTCACTAATAAAGAATTAAAAGGTTACTATCTCAATTCTTAAGATTCTGCACTCTAATCCTTAATCCTGGCTCTTAAAACTCATTAAAGAATGTTTGGGCAAATCTCGCTTTCTTGATTGTGCTCTGCAGCTAAGGAGCTTACCAGCGTGTACAGATGATACAAGTGTGTCAAGGCTCTTTGTGCAGTTCAACGACTGAGCGGGTGGCAGGGCACATGGTCAAAAGAGTGCATTCTTTCTGGGTCATGGTTAGATGTTGAAGTCCTATTCCTTTTTTATGTTTTGAAGATTCAACTGTTCATAACTGAAGATCCTACCTTGTTGTTGTTAATTGTGAAGTCGTGTCCAACCCATCGCGGCCCCATGGACAACGTTCCTCCAGGCCTTCCTGTCCTCTACCATCTTCTGGAGTCCATTTAAGCTCACGCCTACTGCTTCTGTGACTCCATCCAGCCACCTCATTCTCTGTCGTCCCCTTCTTCTCTTGCCCTCAGTCTTTCCCAGCATTAGGCTCTTCTCCAGTGAGTCCTTCCTTCTCATTAGGTGGCCAAAGTACTTGAGTTTCAACTTCAGGATCTGGCCTTCTAAAGAGCAGTCAGGATTGATCTCCTCTAGAATTGACAGATCCTACCTAGTTCAGGTAGTTTCATTATCATACTTGCCAATTCATCCAACCACTACCTGCTTTCTTCTAATCCAGAGTTTCCCAACCATTCTGGTTTTGTGGACCATGGGGGACGGAGGGAGGAGGGGATGGTTCCACATGAACAGCAGGCAAACTAACATGTGTGCAAGCTCCATTTGCACAAGTGGCGGGTGCTCGTGTACTTGTCCACCACTTCTGTGGCCCGGTTCCAAACGGCTCATGGCCCATTAGTGGGCCACAGCCTGGAGGTTGGGGACCCTGTTCTTATCATTGTCATTCGAAGCCATAGATGAGATGCTTTCATTTTTCACTCTTGTAACACCACAAAATCCTCGACTTACAACCATTCATTCGTGACCATTCAAAGTTGAAAATAATGATTTAGGGCCATTTTTCATACAACAATTGCAGAATCCTCACGGTCGCGTGATCAAAATTCAGACACTTGGCAACTGGCAGGTATTTAGGGTGGATGCAATGTCCTCGGGTCATGTGATCATCTTTTGCAACCTTTGACATCCACAGTCAATGAGGAAGCCAGATTCACTTAACAACTGTGATAGCAACTTAACCACTGCAGTGATTCACTTAACAAGCAAGAAAGGTCATAACATGGGGCAAAACTTACTTAACAAATGTTTTACTTAGCAACATACATTTGGGCCTCAATTGTGGTTGGAAGTCCATAGTATCCGAAGCAGAATATCCAAATTCAGTCATAGTTTTGTTCCATATAGTATTAACCTTGTGAACTCTAAAGCTTCCTCCTTCCATTATGTATTCAAGATGGACAGAGATTTATATGTTACTTATATGTAAGGGTGTAGGTCTATACATATGTTGTATATCGTATGTTTTAAATGTGTGCTATGTATGGGTACACTTTGAGAGGAAGCAGCTAGATTTCATTTTTAATGTGTGCCATTGTGCCCACAGTAAAAAAAATGACAATAAAGGTTATCTAATATCTAATAAGTCAAGGATTACCTACACCCTTCCACTGGGCCTCTTCTCTCCCATAGGTTTTTTTTTCTTTATCTTGTTTACTCACCATACATGAATTTCTTACCCATATGAGAACACCGAGGTGGTAGAAATATTTATTTACTTATTAAATTTATTTATTTACTTTTTAATTTATTTATTTATTTATTTATTTATGAGACTTATATACCGCTTTAAGTGCAAGCACTCTCTAAGCGGTGTACACCAGTAAGCAATGTATATATATATTTACATTGCCCCCAACAATCTGGGTCCTCATTTTACCTACCCCGGAAGGATGGAAGGCTGAGTCAACCTTGAGCCGGTGAGATTTGAACCGCTGACCTGCTGAACACAGTCAGCTAAAGTGGCCTGCAGTACTGCACTCTAACTGCTGCGCCACCTCGGCTCCATCTCATTTTGAAGTGAGTCTGGGCACTTACAGCATTGGATTCACTGGCTAAAGGATACCAATAGCCATGGCACTTAGACTCATGTACCACTTCACTGTGCTTTACAGCTTCTCTCTAAGCAGTTTACAGAGTCAGCATCTTGCCCCCAACAATCTGGGTCTTCATTTTACCAACCTCGGAAGGATGGAAGGCTGAGTCAACCTTGAGCTGGTCAGGATCGAACTCCTGGCAGTGGACAGAATTAGGCTGCGATACTGCTTTCTAACCACTGCACCACCATGGCTCTCAGAAGAGGATAGGAGGAAGTAAAAAGGCATTCCACCATAGAGTTGTTTCCTGAGAGAAAATGACAGAGGGCAGACTACTGAGGCTTTATTTGCAATTTCCTAAGAGAATGCATTTAATCTGGTGAGATTCTTGTACATACCATGTTTACCCGAAAATAAAACCTATCCAGTGGTGGGATTTAAATCCCTGAACAACTGGTTCTCTGCGTGGATGCAGGCGTGGGCCTCTGAGGCCTAGAATGGACTCCTGGAAGTGGCATCCCTGCACTTCTGGAGGGCCGTTCTAGGCCTGGGAGGCCTCCTCCAGGGGTGCATTCAGCTGGTTCTCCGAACTCAACAAAATTTAGCTATCAGTTTTGCCAAACCGGTGCAAACCGGCTGAATCCCATCACTAGACCTACCCCAAAAATAAGTCCTAGCTTGATTTTTATGTGTGTGCTTAATATAAGCCCTATCCCCAAAATAAGCCCAAGTTAAGACCCCGCCCACTCCACCCCACCATCTGGTTGCACGAGGTGGAGCAAGGCGCACGTGTAAAAATCAAGCTATGGTGGTGGTGTGGGGGGTGGAGCCGCCCCAAGCACCCTGCACCCGTTTACCTCAGGATCGCTGCAGCCAGGCCTCTCATGCCCCAATACCTGTCTTGCCTCATGGTGGCAGCACCAACAGCCCCATCCATCAGGACCCCTCTTGGCTGCCAGTGGCCCACTTCTTCTGCAGCCCTCGCCGTCACTCGCGCATGTCACCCTCAGCCTCCCTTTTGCAATTTTGGGCTGCAGAGGCCTTTCCTGAAGGCCTCTGCCAGTGAAATGGAAACCGGAGGCGACATGCACGAGCAGTGATGAGCGGCCATAGAAGAAGTGAGCTGCTGGCGGCCACCCGGGCCCCTGCTGGATGGCTCTTGGTGCTGCTGCCGTGAGGTGAGACAGTGGGGGAAAAAAGACATCCCCTGAAAATAAGATCTAGTGCCTCTTTTTGGAGGCAAAGAAAATATAAGACCGGGTCTTATTTTCAGGGTAAGACAGTAGGTGAACAGAATAAGAGAATAACAGAGTTGGAAGAGAGCTTGGAGGTGTTCTAGTCTACCCCTGCTCAGGCAGGAAACCCTATACAATTTCAGGAAAGAAGCTCGGCTCCTCCTGAAAAATATGGAGCACTGACTGGCACCACAAACATCTCCTGATAGAAATATTATATCTTGAAATTGGCATTATGGCAAAAGTAGAGAGCTACAAGAAACAAAGAAATGTTAAGAAAGAACCACAGGTCCTTTAAACCAGTGGTTCTCAACCTTTTTAATGCCGGGACCCCAACTGGTCATAAGTTGAGGACTACCCAACTGGTCATAAGTTGAGGACTTTCCCTGCCCAGGAGCCCATGCACCAGCCGAGGTGTAACTGGCAAGGGACAGTGACGGCGCAGGGTGACCACCGGCTGGGCCACCAGCTGGCCCAGCCCAAGGGAGGTAAGGCACCTGCCGGGCCCCACGTGCGCCAGCAACCCTCCCTGCACTCGCTGGCCTCCCACCTCCCACCCTCTTTTACTTACATTTTTAGTAGTTGCTCAGCAGGGAGGGGTGGAAGCTTCCAGACAGCTCACCTTCGCTGCAGACAACTTGCAGCACCGTTTGCAGACTGGGGCTTTTGGCGGGCTCAGCAGGGCAGAGACAGCCTGGACAATTCCTATTGGCTTTTGAAAGCCAACAGAATTAGACTCTATTCAAGAGAGTCTATTCTATTGGCTTTCAAAAGCCAATAGAATAAAAGGGTGTAGAACAACTAAGGAAAAGGGGGAAAAATGGCGGATTGCATTGTTTGGCAACCCCTGTGAAACGGTCATTCGACCCCAAATGGGGTCACAACCCACAGGTTGAGAACTGCTGCTTTAAACAGAGAGATCTTTCCAGAGGAACAAATGCTTCCTTTTGATTTGATCCAAAGACAAAGTCTCCAGGACTTCAAGATGTCTTGTAATTCATCTCCCGGTCATCTGCTCTGTAAAAATGTCTCCTGTCCCGATGGCCAAATATCCAAATTCTCCTTCTGATCTTAAGACCACCTTCTCTTCTTGTTGTTCAATTGGATGCAAAAATTCCCCCTTTAAAAGTTTCCTCCACACTTCTGCAGTTACGGGTCTCTGGGAATTGTTTATTTGCAGAGAAAAGGTTTATTGGGTAGCAAAACACAGCTCTATTCATCTCATGGCTTCTTCAGGTTTTGTTTTGAAAGATTAACCTGTACAAGAAAAGCACTTTAATGGAACATTGCAGTTTTACAAACACAGACCAAAGTAATCTCTATGCAGTATTTATGCTTTCCTCAGTTATCAAAGTGCGAACAGTTTTGATGATTCAGCTGGTAAGAGCAAAAGGATATCCCCCCTCCCCTTACTCACTCCTTGCTCGATTAAAATCTGGGCAGGGGAACTCAAATCTGTACTTAGAGCTCAGCCATCTTTTTTCCTCTCCAGGCTGTTCTCTTTTTCCAATGCAGGAAACAGGAGAATATTATCTGCCCCAAGGCTGAAATGCAAAAGGCTAATGAAGCACAGATGACAAATGCCAGGATGATTTGAAGACTTCTAAATGGCATTGTAGGAAGACAGCAGCACCACCCCTACCCCCAGAGAAGGAAATTTTGTTGTTGTTATTAGTCGCGAAGTCACCCATGGACAACGTTCCTCCAGGCCTTCCTGTCCTCTACCATCTTCTGGAGTCCATTTAAGTTCACGCCTACTGCTTCAGTGACTCCATCCAGCCACCTCATTCTCTGTTGTCCCCTTCTTCTCTTGCCCTCCATCTTTCCCAGCATTAGGCTCTTCTCCAGGGAGTCCTTCCTTCTCATTAGGTAGCCAAAGTATTTGAGTTTCAGCTTCAGGATCTGGCCCTCTAAAGAGCAGTCAGGGTTGATCTCCTCTAGGACTGACCGCTCAGCCTTTGTTATGGTCCAACTTTCACATCCATACAATGCAACTGGGAAAACCATGGCCTGGACTATACGCACTTTTGCTGGCAAGGTGATGTCTCTGCTTTTTAGTATGCTGTCTAGATTTTCCATAGCTTTCCTCCCCAGGAGCAAGCATCTTTTAATTTCTGATGAAGATTTTTCTTTCAACAACATTGTCCGATCCGGTGCCACAGATGTATCTTCACGAGATCAATAAGCAAAACTACTGGAGAAGGAAAACCTCTTATTTTCTGCACTAAGGACCCTGAGATGCTGGGTCCAGCATGAATTATGTACAGGTCCTTGCCCGTGTTTTGCTGGATAACTCATAATAAATTATTTCCAAAGATTAAAATTACCTGCCACATGAATCTGAAAAGATCCAGTGGCAGCCTTGCAGTGTTCTTCATTAGATAATACAGAGTCAAAATCAGAATACTGTAGAATAGAGCTGGAAGGGATCTTGGAGGTCTTCTAGTCCAACCCCCTGTTCAAGCAGGAGACCCTATACCATTTCAGACAAGAGGTAGTCCAGTCTCTTCTTAAAAATCTGAGGGAGCACCCACAACATGCCACCAGCTTCCAGGACAGACCCACGCAACCTGCTTCGGAGTTCAGGTTAGGAAAAGAGGGCAGGCTGCTCTACCCCTTGGCACATGTGCAGGCTGCATGGCACCATCCTAGAAGTGGATGCCATTTTCAGAGCGGGCACCACTCTAAAAATGGTGCTCGCTTCTGGTGCAGAGCCATGTAGCCTAGAGAGCAATAGCAATAGCACTTAGACTTATATATCACTTCCCAATGCTTTACATCCCTTTCTAAGTGGTTTACAGAGTCAGCATATTGTCCCCCAACAATCTGGGTCCTCATTTTACTGACCTCGGAAGGATGGAATGCTGAGTCAACCTTGAGCCAGTCAAGGTCGAACTGCTGGCAGTCGGCAGAGTTAGCCTGCAGTACTGCATTCTAACCACTGCACTAACACGACAGCCTAGAGATGTGCAAGGGTGAATGGCTTGCTTCCTTCCCCAATGCAAGTTCTGAAACTCTGAGATCTTCCGAAGATAAGAGTGCAATTGGTGATTGGTGGCTGGGACGAGGGTGTGGGACTGGTGGTGCGCAAAGCAGACCATGGCGTACCTCAAGATGTGGGGGATGCTTTGGAACACTTGGGGCAAGTGGGCTTGGACCTACACTAAACTTCTCAGGCCTCTCCCATTCCTGAGGTGCCCCATGCTCTACTTAAGTTGCTTAACAGTCGCTTAATGACCACATTAATTAGAGCAGGGTTGGGGGTTATTCAACGAGACGATCAAACGGGTGCCTCATTTAACAACCATCCCCACTTGCAACCATAATGGGCAGGCTCCATTACATTCGTAACCCGAGGGCTACCTCTAATTTTTTGATTTCTCTGTTTTGCAATAGACAGACTTTCTCAGTCTGTATACGTATATGGTGTCTGGAGCAAAACAATTGAGCTTGTTTTGTTGTTATCTGTGAGGGTCTGCAGTAGGTTGGCTTCTGAATATGTATGAGACTGTGTCTGGGGAGTAAAAATTTATAGTTATCTCCATTGTGAAGTCTGATACAATCTATCCCTGCTGAAATAGGAACCATACCGCTTGTCTATTACACAGCATATTGCAAGTCTACTACTGGGTTAACTATAGAGTTGAGCCTTCTGTTTTCTATCTCCTTCCCTCCTGTGAGAATCAGAGCAATTTTGAGTTGCCAAAATTATATTGATTGTAATTTCATTGCTTCTTGGGGCGGGCAAGCTAGGCTGATCTTGTGCTCTGCTATTTTTCTGTATTTCTTAACCATGCCATTTCAAGGGAATGGAAAGGAAAGTGTTGCCTCCCAATGCACTGAAATCCTACTGGGGAGTGTGTCAGGTTCTCACACATTAGATGAGTTGCAATTCACAGCTGATTCTCTCCTTTGTGTGCCCCAGGATAGTGGCGAAGCAGCAGCAGGGGAATAGTAAAATGAAAAGCTGCTCATTTTGCAGGGAGAGCAAACACCTCTGATAGTTTATGAAGGTTATAATGGTCAGGTTGCTAGATGGTTTGCGTTTTATTCTGCTTTACAATGGCGGCGGGGAGGGGGGGGGAATCAAAGATTCACTGTTTAACAGGGATTGGAGTCATGATAGAGCCAGTTGGGTCTGGTGGTTAAGGCACTGTGGGAAGAATCCAGAGAAAGAAATATTTTGGGAAATATTAAAAAGGCAGAATATATTTTCCCCAAAGGAATAATGGAGAAGATCTTAAAAAAAGACAGAAACCAGCCCCCAGAAATCAGTCCCAGCCCCCTAGGCAGAGGCCAGTTTTTAGAAATGCAAATTCAATAATCCTTTCAGAAAAGTCGGAGCCTTCCAAGTAGAAATTGAAGAAATTAGGAAGATAAAGACCACTAAAATCTACATAACCCCACCCAAATTCTAAGAATAGGAAACATAGTAGGATTAATCCACCAATACCAGAAGGGCACACTCAGGTCAAAGTACATGACACAGGAAATACAAAGCCTCAAACAGGAACAGGAAACCATCTCAAGAGCCCCAGAAGGTATAAAAGCCCACCACTTCCTGCTACCTGTGGTCAGTTTTTTTCAGCGCCATCCTTCTGTCTGGCTCTCTTCAATAAAGTACAATCTTCTTTCTAAAGCAGTCTCCATTTTGTTTATTCCCGGCTTGGACTGGACCCCGATGAAATTTTTCTTTCAACAGCACCATGTTAGAAACCAAGACGCTGTGAGTTCCAGTCTTGCCTTAGCCACGAACACCAGCTGGGGGAGTTTGGGCCAGCTACACTTTCTCAGCCCAACTCTCCTCACAGGGTTATTGTTCTGGGAAAAATAGGAAGGAGTACAGGCAGTCCTCGACTTATAACAATAGAGCCCAACATTCACTTCATTTTGCCTCATTTTGGGACCTTTCTTCCACCACAGTTATTAAGGGAATCACTGCAGTTGTGAAGTTAGTGACACGGCTGTTGAGTGAATCAGGTTTCCCCACTGACTTTGCTTGTCAGAAGGTCGCAAAAGGTGATCACATGACCCCAGGACACTGCAACAGTCATAAATATGAGTCAGTTGCCAAGCGCCTAAATTTTGAACAGGCGACCATGAGGTGCTGTAATGGTTGTAAGTGTGAAAAACATAAGTCATTTTTTCAGCGCCGTTGTAATTTTGAAGGGTCACTAAATGGGCTGCTGTAAATCGGGGACAATCTAATCTAATCCAATATAATAATATAATATAATATAATATAATATAATATAATATAATATAATATAATATAATAATATAATGCAATACGATACGATACGATACGATACAATACAATACAATACAATACAGGTAATCCTTAAGTTACAATTATAATGGAGCCTGCACATTATATGTTCTCCTCTTTGAGCAGGGGGCTGGACCAGAAGACCTCCAAGGTCCCTTCCAGCTCTGTCCTATCGTATCCCATCCTATCCTATCCTACCCTACCCTACCCTACCCTACCCTACCCTACCCTACCCTACCCTACCCTACCCTATCCTATCCTATCCTATCCTATCCTATCCTATCCTATCCTATCCTTATCCTATTCTATTCTTTATGGCTGCAAGTTATAATGGTCATGAAACAGGTTGCTCACCTGAATGGCCTGATTTTACAACATTTTTGGGGGGGTACCAAGCAAACAAAATATCCATTTCCTGCCATAAAACAGCATCCAAGGGCTTGCGAGGAAACGCCCTTGTCCAGGAGCACATGGAAAGTTCTGGTTAAGAACATTGTGCCAAATAATATGAATCCCGGAGGGCTGTTCCTTGGACGTGATCAAGAGCGAAGCAATCATTTCTTGACTCATAAAACTACCTGGCTGGGGAAACGTTGTAAACGTAATAGAATGGTTAAAGGGAGATATTGTGCAGGCTTCTTCCTTTCCCATTCTCTTCTACACTTTTTGAAGGTGGCAAGTGAGACGAGGTTCCTGTAAAAAGCTTCAGGTTGTCAGGAGGAGAACAAGATCAGAATGCAAAAGAGGACATTTTCTCTTTGATTTTCAGCCAAGGAAAATAGCTACTATAGACCAGGGGTCTCCAACCAGTTGGCCAGCGGCTGCAGGAATGGCTGGCAAGCACGCGGACGTGTGCATGCACCCACCCACTTGTGGTAGTGGCCTCATTTGCGCATGCATGGGAGTGCTAGCACCGCCGCTAGCATCACACGGTCACTAGCAGCCCGTTTGCACATGCCTGCGATCGCTAGTGACCTGTTTGCAAGTGCTAGAGTGCCACTTGCACAGAGGCGCAGGCATCAGCATTGCTACCAGCACCGCCATAGGTATAAGCGACCTGCTTGCGCATGCACATGGATGCTGACACCGCCATTGTGCACGCACCTGTTTACGCATGTGTGCGTGCACACACACATTTGTCTGCTCCTCCCTTTCCTTCCAGGCCACCAACCTGAAAAGGTTGGGGAACTCTGCTATAGATGATGGATGAGAGAAAGAGAGAGAGAGGGAGAAAGAATGGATGATGAGAGACAGTTAAATGGATGGATGGATATATGGATGGATGGATGGAGGGAGGGAGGGAGGGAGGGAGGAATGGAGGGAGGGATAGATAAAGATAGAGATAGCACTTAGACTTATGTACCACTCCACAGTGCTTTACAGCCCTCTCTGAGCAGTTTACAGAATCAGCATATTGCCCCCAACAATCTGGGTCCTCATTTTACTGACCTTGGAAGGATGGAAGGCTGAGTCAGTCTTGAGCCAGTCAAGATTGAACTCCTGGCAGTGGGCAGTGAGTTAACCTGCAATATTGCATTCTGCGCCACTATGGCTCCTAATAGATAGAGATAGAAATAATAGAGATAAATAGATGATAGAACCTAGAAGATGATAGATAGATAGATAGATAGATAGATAGATAGATAGATAGATAGATAGATGATTGATCGATGGATGGATAGATAGATAGATAGATAGATAGATAGATAGATAGATAGATAGATAATTGATCGATGGATAGATAGATGATTGATCAATGGATGGATAGATAGATAGATAGATAGATAGATAATTGATCGATGGATAGATAGATGATTGATCAATGGATGGATAGATAGATAGATAGATAGATAGATAGATAATTGATCGATGGATAGATAGATAGATAGGCAGACACAGATAGATAGGCAGACACAGATAGATAGATAGATGATAGATAGACAGACAGACAGACAGATAGATGATTGATCAGTGGATAGATAGATGATTGATCGATGGATGGATGATAGATAGATAGATAGATAGATAGATAGATAGATAGATAGATGATTGATCGATGGATAGATAGATAAATAGGCAGACACAGATAGATAGACAGACACAAATAGATAGATAGATAGATAGATAGATAGATAGATAGATAGATAGATAGATAGACAGACAGACAGATAGATGATAGTGAGATTAGAGAGATGGCTAGGTATATATATAGAGAGAGATGATGGATGGATGGATAGGGATGCATAGATAGATGACAGATAAGATAAATAGGTAGTCAGATAAACAGATTTTTCCCCCATTTGGTCTGGATCAGGACCATAATTGTGACAAAAAAGATCAATTCCTCTTACAAGTCGGATGAAGAACAGCATTTCGAGTTGGTTAAAATTCATTCCAGTCTCTCCCACCTCATGTGGCCCAACAGCCTCGGCACATTTGGACTTGTGAGACGCATATTGAGAATGTTTCAACAAAATGGCCCCTATGCCCATTCATAAAAAGTCAGTCACATACAAAACAAAATCCTGCTTATCAGACAGCTAAGCAGAATTGCTCCCTGCCATTCCATTTAACATTTCAAGATGTTCCCTTCCACCCCACTGGGATGGCTGGCACACTTGGACCCCAGGCAGAATGTCTTATTTTTTCCATTTTTTTCCTTCTGGGCAGGCTTCCAAACAAAACTCTGGACTGCAGCCATCCACATTAAGGGGGAACCCCAGGCTGGCGTTTTGCTTGTACTCTACCAGCTTCTCTATGCTGCTGCCAAGGATGAATGAGGAGGTTCTCATGCCAAGTGGAAAAAGACTGAACTGGCTAGGAGGATTCTTTCTGTACACACGAGTGTGAGTTAGTGTGCAAAACACCATCTCCATCCTTCTCCAGAGGAGGAGGGTGAGGTGATTCTAAACTCTGTTTAATGACTGGAAGAGAGTTTCTCTGTCCTTTGCTTAACTCTTCCTGGTCTTATTTCTCTCTTCCTTCTCAACGTATATTGTCCCCATTTTAGTAGATATTAATACCCTTTCTTTCCTTCCTCCCTCCCTCCCTCCCTTCCTCCCCTCTCTTCCTCCCTTCCTCTGCCTTCCTTCCTTCCTTCCTTTGTTCGTTCTTTTGTTTCTTCCTTCCTCCCTCTCTCCCTCCCTCCCCCTCCCTCACTCTGCCTTCGTTCATTCATTTGTTCCTTCATTTGTTCATTTGTTCCTTCCTTCCCTTCCTCCCTCCCTCCCCTCCCTCCCCTTCCTTCCTTCCTTCCTTCCTTCCTCCTCCTTCCTCCATCCCTGCTTCTCTTTCCTCCCTCCCTCCCTCCACCTTCCTCCCTCCCTCCTCCTTCCTTCCTTCCTTCCTCCCTTCCTCCCCTTCCTTCCTTCCTCCCTCCTTCCTCCCTTCTCCTTCCTCCATCCCTCCCTCTCTTTCCTCCCTCCCTCCACCTTCCTTCCTTCTTTTCCTCCCTCCCTCTGCCTTAATTCCTTCATTCCTTCATTCCTTCATTCCTTCCTTCATTCCTTTCTTCGTTCCTTCCTTCCCTCCCTCCTTCCCTCCCCTCCCTCCCTCCTCCTTCCTTCCTTCCTTCTTCCATCCCTCCCTCCTTCCCTCCCTTCCCTCCCTTCCCTCCCTCCACTTCCTCCCTCCCTCCCTCTGCTTCATTCCTTTGTTCTTTCATTCCTTTGTTCCTTCCTTCCCTCCCTCCCCTTTCTTCCTCCCTCTTCCCTCCTTCCTCCCTTCCTCCCTCCCTCCCTCCCTTCCCTCCCTCCACCTACCTTCCTTCCTTCTTTCCTTTCTTCCTTCCTCTTTTCCTCCATCCCTCTGCCTTAATTTCTTCCTTTGTTCCTTCCTTCCTTCCTTCCTTCCTTCCTTCCTTCCTTCCTTCCTTCCTTTCTTCATTCCTTCCTTTATTCCTTCCTTCCCTCTCTCCTTTCCTCCCCTCCCTCCCTTCCCTCCCTCCCTTCCCTCCCTTCCCTCCCTCCTCCTCCTCTTCCTTCCTTCCTTCCTTCCTTCTCAGGCAAGCTAGTTTTGGAAAAGGGTGGGGTAGGAGAGATCATGCATTATTAAAAAAGAAAAAGAGAAACTGTATGGAGTTGAAGCTGAGGATCACTGGCAAGGCTTTAGGCTTAAGAAGCAGGCCTGATGAGCCAAACTTAAGGACCTTTTTGCCAGCTGAACACAATACCCTTCCTGAGAACAAGCCTCTGTCTACTTTAATGGAAATACAGTCGGTTACAGATTTTATTTCTCTTCTTTGTGTCGAGTATTCTCCCCCTGGAAAAGTACTTGTTGTTTGTACACAAAGTTCTTATCTAGCTCTGCCTGCCTGTTTGCTGAACACTCCACGAAGGATTAAATAGTAGCCATATGTTGTGAAACTGACACACATATGCTGGCACACATACAATCCAACTGCATTTGCTGGCACACTTGGACCTAGACAGAGTATCTTATTTCATTAACATCCATGAGTACTGAGGCCAAAACTTCCCCAAATCAACACAGGAAGTCCTCGGCTTATGACCACAGCTGGGATAAGAATTTCAGTTGGTAAGGAAGACAGTTGTTAAATGAGTCACGCACCATGTTGTGCCCATTTTGTCATGGTTGTTAAGCAACCGACTACAGTTCAGTGGTGGGGTTCAAATATGTGAACAACCAGTTCTCTGCATGGATGCCGCTTCCGGAAGTCCATTCTGGGCCTCGGCAACAAAAAATTAGCTGCTGGTTATGCCCAAGTGGTGCGAACTGGCTGAATCCCACCACTGCTGCAGTTGTTAAGTGAATTACACAGTTGTGAAGGCAATCCAACTTCCTCCATTGACTTTGCTTGCCAGAAGCCGGTTGACAAGGTCAGAAACGGCCGTCATAAGTTCATGCTGGTTTCCAAATGCCTAATTTTTTTTTTAATAATTTTTTATTTTTCCAAACTCTCCCCCATACATATACCGTAATATTTATCAGATGTTAACAGACATTCTTTTTACATTCATATATAAGGTACTTTTAATAAAATGAAATAAATACATACACATGACTTTTGGTGTTGCTCGCCCATTTCCCTTTTCACCATATCCACACTCCTCCTTCTCTACCTTCTTTCTCTCTTTCTTCTCTTCCCTGCTTCCCTCTTCTTCCTCTCCTCTCCTTCACCACTCTCCTCCCCTTTCTCCCCACTTCTCCTCTTCTCCTCCAACCTTCCTACTTCCTTCTCCCCTCCTTTACTCTTTTCTCTCTCCTCTCCTTTCTTCCCTCTCATCCCTCTTCCAAATGCCTGAATTTTGATCACGTGACCACGGGGATGCTGCAAAGGTCATAACTTTGAGGACAAGTTGCAAATGTCATGGTAGCCTGGAATGGTTGGTAAACGAATGCTTGTTAGTCAAGGCCTACCTGTAGTAATCCAGAATGGGACAATTCACCGTGGCCATTTCACCACGTCCATCTTGCCATGGCCAATTCTATGCAGCCATTTTGATGCCATGGGACAGCTCCCGTGACCAACTTGCCACAGGACAATTCACCGTGGAAAATTCCACCAGGGATAACCCAATAAAATAAATGTTATCCATCACTGTTTCTTTGACATAATTTCCATTTTTGTCAACCCCCCTCCCGAAGAATGAAATATTTTGGGGAATATTAAAGAGGCAGAATATTATATTTCTCCCAAAGGAGAAATGGAGAAAAATCTTAGGCAGAAACAGCCTCCAGTCTCCCTGCCACAGGCAGAAACTGAGCAGGCCAGCTTTTAGAAATGCAGATTTGGTAATCCATTCAGTAAGACTTGGGGCAGGAAGGCTGGAGCTGAGGGGATTAGAAAAACAAAGACTCCAAAGGCAGGACATGACCTTTAGGACATAATAGGGTTAACCCACTATCGTTAGAATAGCAAAAAGCACAAAGCTCACTGTTGTATACTTCGTTCACGTGCGAATGATGAAGACACATGGCGATGCTGAACAAACACTTTATTCTCCTTCTACAACAACCAAGCAAAAGCAAAAGGCTCGCAGGCCTTTTTATATGGTCAGAAACCTGGACAGTGACAACCAATAGGAACAGAGCATTTTCGTGCCTTGCACATGCGCACAAGGCCGGTGCCGCTCTGTCTGGTCCCGGGCAGTTTTTGGAATGCCCGGGACCAATGCAATGTCCCAAGCCTGCTTTTGCAGGCTCAGGACACAACATTCCCTACACTGCACAACCCCCTGGAGCAGCTCAAACAGAACCCTATCAAGATCCATCCAGTCTCAACTCCATTTGGTCAGCTGCTTTGCTGTTGCAGGTTCTGCTCATCAATAAACTGGAACCTTCTTTTTAAGCAGCCTCCATTTTATTTACTCCCGGCTTGGAACTGGACCTGATGATTTTTCTTTCAACAGCTTAGAAGAGCAGAGTTTTGATAGAAGATGGAGAAGAGAGAGGAGGAAGAAAAGAAGGAAGAAGAAAAGGAAGGGGAGAAAAAAAAAACACCAGCCCACTTAGCACTCAATTCAAATGTACTGTATCCTATTGCTTAGCATCATGAGTAATCCAACTCTCTTCCCTTTCCGCTTTATATTTTTTCAAGACTCTGCCATACCCATTTTGAGTTAAAGGGGAGCCAAATGAAACACAACCCGTTGGAAGTTCTTTTTTTAACCTCAACCCATTCATTCAGAATATTTAAGAGTCCAAGAGTAAATAGGAAAGAAAAAGTGTTAGGTAATGTATGGGCTTGGAAGAGAGGTTGTTTAGTCTCTGTGATAAACGGCACGAGAGATCGTTCTCCAGAGATACATTAAAAGCCATTAATGTTTGCTTCATTTATTAGTGATGAAGATTCTCTGGATCAAAGTACTTCCAAAGTACAATAAATGAGAGGCTGGAACTATGCAAAGACTCTGGACAATGCTGAGCCTTAAAAAGGTCACCTAAAATGATGTGATTTTTTTTAAATGAAAGCCAAATCTTTGAAGGAGTGCTTTGATTTGACAAAGGTTTCCTGGCTGAGCAGGGGATTGGATTAGATGACCTCCAAGGTCCCTTCCAACTTTACTACTATTATACTAAGATTTGTGTACCTCTCAGTCCTCCTCTGAAGTACTTTTGTGTGTTGTTTCATTCACCCATTCAGTTCAGACAAACATCGGAGGAAGCATCTCATCCTGAACAGGGAACTTTACTGAAAACAAACATCTAGTTGTGTCTCAATCAGATTGACCGCTATTCCTCCAACCTAGAACGTGGTTGAAATATGGGCGAAATACATTTATCCTGTATAGCTTGGTTTTTAGAATTTCAATTGCACTGGCAGAACAGGGATAACAGAATAAACAGAATTGGAAGGGACCTTGGAGGTCTTCTAGTCCAACCCCCTGTACAAATGGCTGTCCAGTCTCTTCTTCAAAACCTCCAGTGATGGAGTAACCAACTACTTCTGAAGGCAAACCATTCCACTGGCTGATTGTTCCTATTGTTAGGAAATTTCTCCTTATTTCTAGGTGGCTTCTCTCCTTGATTAAGTCTCCATCCATTGCTTCTTGTGCTACCTTCAGGTGCTTTGGAGAATAGTTGACCCCCCCCTTCTTTGTGGCAGCCCTTCAAATATTGGAACACCGCTATCATGTCATCCCTATTCCTCCCTAACCATACCCCCAATTCCTGCAACTGTTCTTCATATGTTTTAGCCTCCAGCCTTTTAATCATCTTTGTTGCTCTTCTCTGCACTTTTTTTTTCAGAGTCTCAACATCTTTTTTTACATCATGCCAACCCAAAGTGCATGCAATATTCCAAATGTGTGTTTAGCACGACATTTTCCCTCCAAAATGTTCCTAGTTTGCAGAATATTCCATTTTGAATTTAAAATATTGCAACAGCTGTCTCCTGGATAACCCCATGGTTAGATGATATCTCCCAGTTTGCAAATCTGTGGAGTCTTTGGTGCTTTCTAAGCTTGGTTGTTTCCTTGCAGATGTTTCATTACTCAACTAGATAGTGTCTTCAGTGCTAGAAGGGTGTGTGGGGTTTACTCTCTGTTGTATACATATATTCAAAATTTTGTGGCTGACAAAGAGTTAGTGGGAGACTAGTATAGCTATTTCAAGCTCTTTAGCTCTCATCAGCTAGTCATATATACATACATACATACATACATACATACATACATTTATATATATATATATCTTGTTACTGTTGGTGGGAGTGTTGTTTTTGTTTTCTTCCTTCTTGAATAGGCTGTTATTTACCGTTTGTCTCTATACTGGGGTATTGGGGTTAGTGTGGCATTGATCCTGGTGTTAACTCCAGCTTAGTGTTGATCGCTGAGAAGGATGCGTTCTGGTCTTGTTGTTTCCTTTTTAGCTATTTGATTACCTCTTTGGAATGGTGTGTAAATGTTTATCTGTCTCTGTGCCCGTTGATGGCAGAGTTGCAAATCATAGGTTATATTTACCCAACTGTACTCACACTCTTTAGATAATGATAATGTCAAGCTCCAGGGAAATCAGAAAATCCAGGCAATTCAAATGAGTATAAATATTTATTGCAAGCTTAATCTCTCTACAAGAATCTGAACGATTAACAGTCAGAGGAAATTGGCGGTAGATTAGAGTCCATGGAATTCAAGGTGGGCTGGATTTAGATCTCTTATGGTGCGAAGGGACTTAAGATTGATGATGCCTTTAACCCCCTGATCTCAGCTGATCTTGATATACCATTGACCACTAATTTAGAATAGAATAGAGCTGGAAGGGACCTTGGAGGTCTTCTAGTACAGCCTCCCCCCCCCCAATCAGGAGAACCTATACTATTTCAGACAAGTGACTGTCTAATCTCTTCTTAAAAACCTCCAGTGATAGAACGGCCATGATTTCTGGAGGCAAGCTGTTCCACTGGTTAATTGTCCTCACTGTTAGGAAGTTTTTCCCTAATTCCAGGCTGCTTCTCCCTTTGGTCAGTTTCCAACCATTGTTTCTTGTCCTGCCCTCTGGTGCTTTGGAGAATAATTTGACTCCCTCTTCTTTGTGCAGCCCCTCAAATATTGGAATACTGCTATCATGTCACCCCTGTTTCTTCTTTTCTTTAGACTACCCAATCTCAAGTCCTGCAACTGTTCTTCATATGTTTTAGTCTCCAGGCCTTTGATCATTTTAGTTGCTCTTCTCTGAATTTTTTTCCAAACTCTCAACATCTTTTTTGTGATAAGGTGACCAAAACTGGCTACAGTCTTCCAGGTGTGGTCTCACTAGGATTTTATAAAATGGTACTAATACTTTGCGTGATCTTGATTCTAAACCTCTGTTTATGCAACCTAGGATTGTATTAGCTTTTTTGGCTGCTGCTGCACACTGCAGGCTCATATTCAAATGATCATCCACTAGGACTCCAAGGTCCCTTTCACAGTTACTAGTTTTGAGGCAGGTCTTGCCTAATCTGTACTTATACCTTTGATTTTTCCTCCCTAAATGTAAAACTTTGTTTTTCTCCACACTGCAGTGTTTCAGTTAACAACTGTGACAAAAAGGGTTATAAAACAGGTCACAACTTACTTAACAACTGCCTCGCTTAACCACAGATACTTTGAGCTCCATTGTGGTCATAAGTCAAGAACTACCTGCAATGTCTAAGGCAGGGGTAGGCAACCTTGGCTCTTTTATGACTCGAGGACTTCAACTCCCAGAATTCCTGAGCCTGCATGGCTCAGCTTGGAAACCTCTCCCTTTCCCCTCAGCGTGGCCAGCTCAGGAATTCTGGGACTTGAAGTCCACAAGTCATAAAAGAGCCAAGGTTGCCTACCCCTGGTCTAAGGAATCATAACATATGGAGCAAGAATTGGTGGTGATGCATATTTAAACCATAAGAAATCTTCTTTGCACAATAATCAGTAGAGACTCCAGGGAAGTTCCATGCAATGAAAATCATGTAGGGGTGTCTGTGTGTGTGTTTGTGTGTGTATATGTGCAATTGCTATTTTCAAGCAGGAAATCATAAACCTTGGCAACATTGCTAAAGATGCGCTGTTTGCCACAGATATAGTATACCTATGTTTGCAATATGTGCTATCAATATAAACAGTGCCATTTTGATACTGTTTACAGAAGAGAAGGATTTTTGCATGCATGCATTTCCCCCCCTAATACCTATGTATTAATAAACATGCACATAATTATGTAGTGAAATCTCCATACATTTCAGCACCTTATTAAATCCCCCCCCCCGAAGGATAAGTTAACTGTGACTTCAGGAATTTTTTTTATATAATATTTAACTAAACGTTTATCTTATGGAACTAATCACTTTTTTTAAAAAAAATAAAATCAACTCATATTAATCCTTAGGGTCTTTCAAATGCTGGTGTAAACATGACTGCTCCAGAAAGCCTTTGAGGATTGATACATCATGTGACAATTTCTTAATTCTAAAATTTCTGGTATCGTATTTCAATCCTCATTGAATGTTTGATGGGCATCTTCGTTTTAACACTTAATTCCAGGTAAGGTGTCTAGAGTCCAGGTAGTTTCAACAGTTAAATACATTGCACAAACAAATAAAGAAATAAATATATTTCACAGATAAATAAATAAATATATTTCAGAGGTAACATCCTCCCTATTAACTCTATTGCTAACTTTCTTCATCTATCCCATGTCTTTCTTTATTCAAATTAAAAATTGTATTTGTATAGAAGTGGTGAAATTCCTTTGCATTCAGGAAGGTGCAAGGAAGACTACATTTTCTGCTAGTGAAATAAATGTGTTAATCAACAGTGAATAAATTCCAATATTAGATTTTGATTCGGAGTTTGAGTCATGCCCCTTCAGATTGTTTTTGATTCATTCTTCAGTCTTAATTCTATCAAGAGATATTGAGTTGGATAGAGAAAAGACTGAAAAAGGCATGAAGGTCATAACAAGCTGAAGAAGTGGTGGCATTTCCCTAATGTATAATTTCAGAGAGGGAGAAGGAGAAGGAGACGGTGAAGGAGGAGACAGAGAGAGAGAGAAAGGGAGAGGGAGAGGGAGAGAGAGAGGGAGAGAGAGGGAGAGGGAGAGAGGGGGGAGGGGGAGAGGGAGAGAAAGAGGGAGAGGGAGGAGAGAGGGGGGAGAGAGGGAGAGAGAGAGGGAGAGAAGGAGAGAGAGAAAGGGAGAGGGAGAGGGGGGAGAGGGAGAGAAAGAGGGAGAGGGAGAAAGAGAGAGGGGAAGAGAGGGAGAGAGAGGGAGGGAGAGAAGGAGAGAGAAAGGGAGAGAGAGGGGGAGAAGGAGAGAAAGAAGGAGAGGGAGAAGGAGAGAGAGAGGGGGAGAGAGAGAAGGAGAGAGAGAAAGGGAGAGGGAGAGAGGGGGAGAGGGAGAGGGAGAAAGAGAGAGAAGAAAGGAGAGAGAGAGGGAGAAGGAGAGGGAGAGGGAGAGAGCAGGAGAAGGAGAGGGAGAAGGAGAGGGTGAAGGAGGAGACAGAGAGAGAGAAAGGGAGAGGGAGAGGGAGAAGGAGAGAGAGGGGGACAGAGGGAGAGAGAGAAGGAGAGAGAAAGAGAGGGGGAGAGGGAGAGAGAGGGAGAGGGAGAAAGAGAGAGTAGTTTAACCCCAAATTGCAGTGTCAGCATCCAGATGCAACAAGGCTCAGGTTGAACATGTCCTATGAGATATGTATCCTGAGTCTTGTTGCATCTGGATGCTGACACTGCAATTAAACTATATATATTATGCATGTGATAGTGACTTCCAAGAAATCTCTAGATGGGCTGCCTGGCAGTGAACAAAACACTTTTACTGTGTTGATACAATAAGCATAACCCTGGGATACCAGCCAAATAGTTAGTTTAGTCTTTTGGTTAAGGCATCAGACTAGAACCCAGGAGTCTGTGAGTCCTAGTCCTGCCTTAGGCATAAAAACCAGTTGAATGGGCCAATCACCAGGAGTCTGTGTTCTAGTCCTGCCTTAGGCATGATTGCTGTTGGGTGACTTTAGGCCACTCACACTCGCTTAACCCACTCACCTTGCAGAGTTATTCCTCTGGGGAAAATAGGAGGAAGATGGCATATTGTGCGTGTTTGCTGTCTTGAGTTATGTCTAACAATAACAAAGATGGAATATAAATACTGGTTGGCTGGCTGGCTGGCTAGATGGATGGATGGATGGATGGGTATCATCTCTCTCTCTCTCTCTCTCTCATCTATCTATCTATCTATCAATCATCATCATCTATTTAGAACATAGAATATAGAATAACAGAACATAGATCTATCTCTACTTACCTCTCTTTCTCTCTCTCCCTCTCCCTCTCTCTCTCTCCCTCTCTCTGATACAGACAGACAGACAGACAGACAGAGTGATGGCCTAATTTACACAAATTGTGAAACAATGGATGGGTTCCCCCAATGCAATTCAATGCAATGCAAAGAAAATAAGAAGAGGAAGGTATATTAGACGTATTGTCTGCCTTGAGCTATTTGTAAAAAAATAATAACGGCAGGATACAAATCAGTAAATGACACCGCATTACAAGTAGACCCCTCTTACAACTGCCTTGCTAATGACTGTTCAAACTTACCACGGTGCTGAAAAGGTCACCTAACAAACCCGTCCTTGCATTTACGACCATTGCCTTTTGCAGCGGTTGTTTCTCTGCACCTAGCTTCTCCTCCAGTTCTAGTTTTAAAGAAATAGAAACAGATGGAGAAGAGAATCTGTTCCCCCAAACTTGCTCATTTACACTATCGACTGGAGCATGCATCCCCTGCGAAGAAGAAAGGAGAGGGAGGGAGAGGACTGGGTGAAATGCCAGCTATGACCCAAATACGTTCTGTTTTGTTGAGATGAAAATGAAATAGGAATGCAAAGCAGAGTTTCTCACTGTATAGCCCCGAGCGTTATAAAGTCACAAATGAGGATCAACGCTTTGAAATTCCAAATCAAAGCTATTATTTTAAAGGAAGCAATGACTGAAATCCAGGGGTGGGTGGGTGGGTGGACTGGATTTGGAAGACTTGTTTTTCTCTTTAGGGGGTCCTTTATTGATCAAAATGCTGCATCTTCCCCTCCTGCTCCTCCTACGGGGAAAAGTATAAAAGAAATCACCATCAGGAAAGGGATTTGTCTGTTATTTTCTGCTGCTGTTTCATTATCATTTCAACCGGGACAACAGAATAACAGAGTTGAAAGGGTCCTTGGAGGTCCTCTAGTCCAACCCCCTGCTCAGGCAGGAAACCCTGTACTATTTCAGACAGACGGTTGCCCAATCTCTTCTTAAGAACTTCCAGTATTGGAGCACTCACAACTTCTGGAGGCAGATCATTCCACTGATTAATTGTTCTAACTGTCAGGAAATTTCTCCTAAGAAGAAATTCTCTCCTTGATTAGTTTCCATCCATTGCTGATAATCAGCATAAACAGAAGATTTTAGGAAGATGAAGATGAGGTGACAAATACGAAACCTGGGATTGGGAACCTGTGCTCTAGCTAAATTCCCCCTTCGGTGTACAAGGATTGTCTGCTACCTCAGAGATACCAGAAGTTGTGCCAAACCTCTGTGTCAGGGGTAGGCAACCTTGGCTCTTTTATGACACGTGGACTTCAACTCCCAGAATTCCTGAGCCAGCCATGCTGAGGGGAAAGGGAGAGGTTTCCAAGCTGAGCCATGCTGGCTCAGGAATTCTGGGAGTTGAAGTCCACGAGTCATAAAAGAGCCATGGTTGCCTACCCCTGGCCTAGATGATAGATAGATAGATAGATAGATAGATAGATAGATAGATAGACAGACAGACAGACAGACAGACAGACAGACAGACAGACAGACAGACAGACCTAGATCAGGGGTGGGCCACCTTGGCTCTTTTATGACACGTGGACTTCAACTCCCAGAATTCCTGAGCCAGCCATGCTGAGGGGAAAGGGAGAGGTTTCCAAGCTGAGCCATGCTGGCTCAGGAATTCTGGGAGTTGAAGTCCACAAGTCATAAAAGAGCCAATGTTGCCTACCCCTGCTCTATGTAAACATGAAAGTTGTTCTTGTTGAATATTGCTGTTCTTGTGGAATATTTCCTGGTTGTAGTTAGTTGACTTGCACTGCTTTAGTTTCGATCTTTTAAAAGATTCAGAGGCTCCATGTTGTCACTAACTATTGGGATTTTGGTCGATTTACAGCATAATAAAGCATTTGTGTAATATTTCCCATGATTTAGGTTGGTCTAGATCAGTGGTTCTCAACCTTTTTAATGCCGTGACCCCCAACCGGTCGTAGGTCGAGGACTACCCAACCAGTCGTAAGGCGAGGACTTTCCCTACCCGGGAACGCCGCGCATGCGTGGTGCTGCCCCCTGCACCAGCAGAGGCGTAGCTGGCAAGCGGCAGAGACGGCGCAGGCCAACCACCGGCTGGGCCACCAGCTGGCCCAGCCCAAGGGAGGTAAGGCATCCGCCGGGCCCCACGTGCGCCAGCAACCCTCCCTGCGCCCACCAGCCTCCCACCTCCCACCCCTGGCCCTCTTTTACTTACATTTTTAGTAGTTGCTCAGCAGGGAGGGGTGGAAACTTCCAGACAGCTCGCCTTCGCTGCAGACAACTTGCAGCACAGTTTGCAGAATGGGACTTTTGGCGGGCTCAGCAGGGCAGAGACAGCCTGGACAATTCCTATTGGCTTTTGAAAGCCAATAGAATTAGACTCTATTCAAGAGAGTCTATTCTATTGGCTTTCAAAAGCCAATAGAATAAAAGGGAGTAGCACAGCTAAGGAAAAGGGGGAAAAAATGGCAGACTGTGTTGTTTGGTGACCCCCGTGAAATGGTCGTTCGACCCCAAATGGGGTCTCGACCCACAGGTTGAGAACCACTGGTCTAGATCCTTTACACCAGGGGTCTTCAAACTTGACCCTTTTATGACTTGTAGACTTCAACTCCCAGAATTCCTCAGCCAACGTATCTGGCTGAGGAATTCTGGGAGTTGAAGTCCATAAGTCATAAAAGGCCAAGTTTGAAGACCCCTGCTTTACACTGTGTACAGTATGTATATTTGAATGATGTGAAGTTAAGGTAGGAAATTGTGGTGGCTTTCTAGTGGAATATCAGACACACTCCAGTTTGGGAACTGCATGCAGGTATTCCTCAATTTACGATCAGTTGTTTAACCACTATTTGAAGTTCTGTTGGATCTAACTGGAGCTACATATGACTGGATTCAAACTTCCAATGTTTGCCTCCCCATCATGGTCACAAAAGTGGACTTTGGGTATTCAGCAACAAAGCCACATTTAAGACCATTTGCAATGTCCTATGGTGATGTGACCATATTTTATAACAGTTTTGTCAAAAATTGGCATTTCCTTCAGGTTTTGGACAGAACTGCACCCACAGCAAACCACTGATTTGCTTAACAACCACAGATTCGTTTAACAACCATCACAAAAAAGACATAACGGGGAGAGAAGCAACCTAGAACTAAGGAGAAACTTCCTGACAAATAAGAACAATCAACCAGTGGAACAACCTGACTCCAGAAGTTATGAATGCTTCAACACTGGAAGTTTTTAAGAAGAGACTGGACAGCCATTTGTCTGATACGGTATAGGGTTTCCTGTCTGAGTAGGGGGTCAGGATAGATGACCTCCAAGGTCCCTTCCAACTCTTTGTCTAGTCTAGTCTAGTCTAGTCTAGTCTAGTCTAGTTTCTTTCTCCAGTATAGTTGTAATTTAGAACTGTCACTAAATCAAATAGTTATAAATTGAAGGCTAGCAGTGTGTTGTTGTTTTTTCCTTGGGCTAGGTACTTTTTTGTGTTTTTACACCAAAATAGGACTTCCCCCTCATTTGCTTATTCTGTCCAGGAAGAAGTTGGCCTCCTTATGTTTTGAGCATTCATTCTCTTTTCATTCAGTGGTCAAGGGTGGTAGGCATTGTCCTCTAAAACATCCAGGCTGTTTTGTCACAAAAAACATACACAATTTAAGCTGAACCAGTTCAGGATTTAAAAGGATTGTACATGACGCAAAAGTTAGTTATATTAACCTAATAATATTTGCTGAAAAGAGAGATTTCTTTAGCAGTTCTACTGATACAAATACTGTACATTTCATGCTGGAGAATGAGAAAGTTTGATAGACTAGAACAATAATCTGGTTTTAAATGACAATTGTATCTTTTTTCTCCTTTTCCCTGGAGCCATAAAATGAAAAATTCTATTCCCTAGTTTTTCATTTTCTTCCTGTCATCCTTCTCCTACTGCATTTTCATCGTATTCTCCTGTTAGCTCATGCGTCCTCATGCTGGAAAAGTTTGCAGAACTTTCCTGCTGGATAGACATACAGTATGTCTGTGGGGAACGAACCTTCCCTGGAGGTGAAAAATAAGTCTGCCTCTTCAGAGTCTCCCTAACTGCAGAACATCTTTTTGACCATATCAAAACTTTTCATTTATGAAATACCAGACAGGGTAAGGTATTGAATGCTTCAAAGCTGTAGTACAAGATTATCATCTTATCTATCTATATATCTATATGTCTATAAGGTAAAGTAAGGTAAGGTAAGGTAAGGTAAGGTAAGGTAAGATAAGATAAGATAAGATAAGATAACCTTTATTGTCATTTTTTTTACTGTGGGCACAACGGCACACATCAAAAATGAAATTTAGTTGCCCGCTCTCAAAGTGAAACACAAACATGACACACATCTAAACATACTATGTACAACATATGTATAGACCCATACCCCTACATATACATAGCAAATAAATATTAAATATTGTCCATCTTGAATATATAAGGGAAGAAGGAAGCTTCAGAGTTCACAAGGTTAATGCTGTATGGAATGAAACTCTGGCTGAATCTGGATGTTCTACTATGGACACCACGAAGCCTCCTCCCAGAAGGTACACAAGGAAAACAGACTGTGAAGAGAATGTGTTGTGTCCCAGATGATTGATAGATATAGAGATAGATAGATATAGACAGATATGAAAGCAGAGCTTATTTTGTTCACCGTGTGAAGAAGCAACTATAATGGAATATACAGCCAAGAACTAGTACCCTCAAATTTGCTTGATAAAAACAACGTTCCCTAAGGCTCTGCTAACCTGAATATGATGAGTTCCAAGTCCCTTTATGCTCTGGATTTGTGTAGCACACTAGGCTAATCTAACACGGAGTTGGAGATTTTGCAATGCAATGGACCCCACCCATTCCTTTAACATGCTGGGCAGCCCAGCTCATCGTATGAAGCCATAGGGCAGTGCATAACATAGTCCAGCTGTTGTGTTTTGTTAAATGTGTTGGCTGAACCAGGAGACAGTAGCTGAAGACAATTCTGAGGATATAATACACATAGCGCCACTACCAACAGGATACAAAAAGACAGCTCTATTTTTGCCTTCCACATGCCTTAATTGCTGAAATTCTACCCAGGTTGTAGACGTGTCCCTCTGGAGAGGTTTTCTTGGCACCAAAGAAGAAATGTTATGAATATTTATGAACAAGAAAGACTAAGGCTGAGGTCTAAAGTGTCTCAGACAGCCTTGCTTCTGTTTAATTAGATTAGCATTAAGTATGAATAAGCAAAGGAGATGTAAGGACAGTAGGTTAACTGGAAGTAGGTTATGAAATATAGACAGCTCAAGGTACTTACAAGAAATATAAGCCATCCTTAGCAGAATAGAGAACTAGCAGGAAAGGCTGGGAAGTTTTGATGTTTAGGTTAGTGTATATCAGGGGTAGTCAACCTTGGCTCTTTTATGACTCGTGGACTTCAATTCCCAGAATTCCTGAGCCAGCTTAGCTTAGCTGGCTCAGGAATTCTGGGAATTGAAGTCCACGAGTCATAAAAGAGCCAAGGTTGACTACCCCTGGTGTATATCATACCCAGGCGACACGGGCAAGACCATGTGAGATATTCCATATTTATTTCATGTGTCAGGGTAGAAGAATCAACCCCAATAATTATATCAATTACATCTCACTCTTGGTTGGAGATTATGTGCGTTGAAATATTCAGTTTTGATTCTGCCTTGTTGGAATGAATCTATAATGTTCAGCATGTACCTTCTGGATTTTAGAGGTGAGCCAACATTGTATTTAAGAAAGCTAGTAAGTGATGCTGTGTAACCTCTCTTTTATAGGTTCAGAGCTATAGTTGCTTTGGTTTCAGGTAGTTAAATAGAGTCAAAATTTAAGAAATAGTTGGGCAGACCCATTCTTAAATTTTGACACAGCATCTAAAGTTGGAATGCTTCATTAAACAATTCCTCCTCCTCCTCCTCCTCCTCTTCCTCCTCCTCCTCCTCCTAATAATAATAATAATAAAGTTGGAAGGAACCTTGGAGGTCATCTAGTCCAACCCCCTGCTCAGGCAGGAAACCCTATACCATTTCAGACAAATGGCTGTCCAGTCTCTTCTTAAAAACTTCCAGTGTTGGAGCATTCACAGCTTCTGGAGGCAGGCTGTTCCATTGGTTAATTGTTCTCACTTTCAGGAAGTTTCTCCTTAGTTCTAGGTTGCTTCTCTCCTTGATCTCCCTCCTCTTCTTTCTCCTCCTCCTCCTCCTCCTCCTCCTCCTCCATATTAAGTAGATTTTTGGCATATGGGATTCTGATGGTGAGGTAAATACAGGTTCAGGAAATCAGCCATGCATTATTTGGATGCATCAGGAGATCCACAGCCTTCATCCATAGAAAGATCTGGCCTCAACAGTTGACAAGCACATAAAAGAAATCTGATTTCTGACTCGTCTAATTGATGGTTGGGGAGTCCATCAATTGACTCAGGGATGTTACACCTGAATGTTTATTAAACAACGATAACAATATGGCTAAAGGCATTTTCGCATTTTCAGGCTGCATGGTCTCAATGAATTCAGTCACTTTATAAAATCAGACAGCGCTGTAACCTTACACTGCCTATATCTGGGCCACCTGACAAAATAGGAAGTCCCTGACATGCCGCCTAGTTGCAAAAATCCAAATTATATGCTCATGCATCAGGGCAGGTGGAAATATTTTCATTGGATATAAAAATATGTGTGTGCCTATACCCACAAGCCTGCACATCAATTCTCGCGCAAGTTGATGAAAGAGGATTTGCTTTGGAAAATTATTTCAAAGAGAATAGAATTTTGACTTTTACTTCATCGTGGAATGACGGAGTTACAATTCAGTTCAGTTACAAGATGGCTAGAGGGTATGTGCATGTTCTATTTTTCATGGTGTATATGCTTCTCCCCAGTGGTTTGCAGCCTTCCAAAATTCTGAAACTACAATTCCCCAAATTTCTAACTGGGCGATGAATGACTGGCTTGGTAAAGAAATAAACTGATTTACTAAAAAAAACACATTCTTTCCTAATACATCATATAAGATAGATGTTCAATCGGGGGGAGAACATGTCTAATGAGAACTACTAAAGAGGTTTGTTTACTCCCTTAGTTATCCTTGGAAATTATCAATAATTCTCTCTTTGGGATTAATGAGACATCTGTGCATTTCTCTCGCCCCCCCCCTTCACTTTCCCTGTTACCATGAAACCAGACCACTGAAAATGCAAAAGGCAGTTGGAGATTGCAATGCGATGCTTTTTCAGTGTGAAACCTTGCTTATTTTAAAGTCTAGACCAGTGGTTCTCAGCCTGTGAGTCGCAACCCCATTTGGGGTCAAACGACCATTTCACGGGGGTCGCCAAACAACGCAGCCCGCCATTTTTTTCCCCTTTTCCTTAGCTGTGCTACTCCCTTTTATTCTATGGGCTTTGGAAAGCCAGTAGAATAGACTCTCTTGAATAGAGTCTAATTCTATTGGTTTTCAAAAGCCAGTAGGAATTGTCCAGGCTGTCTCTGCCCTGCTGAGCCCACCAAAAGTCCCATTCTGCAAACAGTGCTGCAAGTTGTCTGTAGCGAAGGCAAGCTGTCTGGAAGTTTCCACCCCTCCTTGCTGAGCAATTACTAGAAATGTAAGTAAAAGAGGGCCAGGGGTGGGAGGTGGGAGGCCGGCGGGCGCAGGGAGGGTTGCTGGTGCGCGTGGGGCCCGGCGGGTGCCTTACCTCCCTTGGGCTGGGCCAGCTGGTGGCCCAGCCAGTGGTCGACCTGCGCCGTCTCTGCTGCTTGCCAGCTACACCTTGGCCGGTGCAGGGGGCGGCACCACACACGTGCAATGCTCCCGGGCAAGGAAAGTCCTCGACTTACAACCGGTTGGTTAGTCCTCGACTTACGACCGGTTGGGTAGTCCTTGACTTACAACCGATTGGGGGTTGCAGCATTAAAAAGGTTGAGAACCACTGGTCTAGATAGCTATGCTTCGTGTCCTATCAAGACGCAAGTAATATCGGAAGCTACACAAATTACATTTAATATGGAATGGTATCTCTTAGGATACACCTCAACTGAGAGCCAACAGAACAGGAATGAGTTAGCAGGCAGCCAATCAGAACCATAAGAAATTGCAGTCTAATTTGAAAAGAGAAGCCATTTTGAGGAGGTTCAAGTTCAAGGAACTTAAGATGTTCAGAGTGAAGGAAAGAAGACTAAAGGGAGACAGGCCGGCTGTGTGTAGACACATAAAGGGTTTGTAGTAAAGTTAGGTGGTTAAGGATTATTTTTCATCCCATAAACACAAGGACAAGGAACTATGGGTAATAATTTCAGTGGTACCTTGGTACTCATCTTTAATTGGTTTCCACCTGTTGCTTCTTGTCCTGCCTTCTGGCGCTTTGGAGAATAGCTTGACTCCCTCTTCTTTGGGGCAGCCCCTGAGATACTGGAGCACTGCTATCATGTCCCCCCTCGTCCTTCTCTTCCTTAAACTAGACATACCCAATTCCAGCAACTGTTCCTTGTAAGTTTTAGCCTCCAGTCCCCTAACCATCTTTGTTGCTCTTCTCTGTACTCTGTCTAGAATCTCAACATCCTTTTTATATCATGGTGACCAAAACTGGATGCAGTATTCCAAGTGTGGCCTGACCAAGGCATAGTAAAGTGGTATTCCACAGGACCATTTAGTAGCAGATAACAGAAAGGGAAGAGGGGGGGGGAAAGTCTAGCACTTGAATAAGTAATTGTTGGTGTGCAAATCACCCAGGCTTATTTCCTCCCAGACCCTGCAAAACAGAAGAGGAGAACTTTAACTCTCCTCTCATTCTCACTTATGCGCTCAATAAAAGGGAGTATCTGTCAGCCAAGAGAAGAGGGTAAATAAAGTCGATTTTTACTGGATCAACGAATACTAAAACAGACCTTAAAGGTCAGCGTGGATAAATAACCAGCCACACAATTCCATCTGTACCTGAAGGCAAGCAAGAAGAATAGAATGGATATAGGATGGTGCCTGACTTCATTTGCTCCTTGCAAACTTTGGAAAAATGGGAAGAGTCAGAAGTAAAGGCCCTTTTGTCTTCAGACTATTAAGGAGCAACAACCCTATCACTGGTTTTTAACCATCCTTCATAAATTATTTCTGAGCCTGGCTGAGTTAAGCTTTCATTGATTATTGGCCTGTTAAATATGACCATATCCATATTTTTTTATATCACGTTGACCAAGAAACAAAATGTTGACCAAGAAACAAAATTGCATGAGGCAGATTGTATTGACTTGACTGGAGATTTTGTGTGTGTGTGTGTGTGTATGTGTGTGTGGTATTCTCTTTACAATAGATATTCTTTATAAAGGAATATCTATTTTCATTTGCCCTGGGGGAAATTGATCGGGCAATTGCTCAAGAACAAATATACTATGTAGGGTAGTGTCAATTCTCTCTCTATAAAATGAGTGTTCCTGTATCTAAAAGGTTGAATCATGGCAACTGGATGAAACTTTGTCAATCTGAGATGTTTCGTGGCTCATCCAAGCAAGTTCACCAGTCAAAGTAAAATTAGTTAAGCAGAGAGTCAGAGAATTGTTGGAATGTACCAAGTCTTGACACATCAACTTTAGGCGGTTCCTCCCCAAAATGCATTGGCAATATGTCAGTGACGACTCAATCTTGAGAACAAGATTAACAAAGTAGAAACCTCTTTTCCAAGAAAAAAAGGAAAAAAAAAAGAAATTGCAAGGCTTTTTAGTAGTCATTAATATGCATTTCATACTTCTTTAGGACATTTTTTGTAAGGCTGTGGAAGAGGGTAGACTAGACTAGACTAGACTAGACTAGACTAGACTAGACTAGAATAGAATAGAATAACAGAGTTGGAAGGGACCTTGGAGGTCTTCTAGTCTAACCCCCTGCTCAGACAGAAAACCCTATACCATTTCAGACAAATGATTGTCCAATCTCTTCTTAAAAATTTACCATGTTGGAGCACCCACAACTTCTGGAGGCAGGATGTTCCACTGATTAATTGTTTTAACTGTCAGGAAATTTCTCCTTAGTTCTAGGTTGCTTCTCTCTTCCATCCTTTGCTTCTTGTCCTACCTTCAGCTGCTTTGGAGAATAACTTGACTCCCTCTTCTTTGGGGCAACCCCTGAGATATTGGAAGACTGCTATCATGTCCCCCCTCGTCCTTCTCTTCATTAAACTAGACATACCCAATTCCAGCAACCGTTCTTTATATGTTTTAGCCTCCAATGCTCCTATCATCTTTGTTGCTGGTGACTGTTGTCTATGCATGCTGTCACAGGCTGGATTTCAAAGAAATAACAGCAGAGGCCAGAAAGAATCCAGTTAGCAAAACTTTCTTGATTAATTTTGAAGACTAGGAGAGAACTCTTCCTGCACAGCTTTGATGGATGTAGACAGTTCCTCCTCAAGAAATGATAGGCTTCCACATCACATCCTTAATATATTTGTTGGGGGTCACGTTTTTTGTGAGTTGGGTGGCTACATTAATCTTTCAATGGAATAAATACAGATGTCTCCAAAGGATGAAACAAAGCCTACAGTTTAACTGAGATGGAAAAACAGGAAATACCTGATCATAGGCATTAACGTCCTTATGGTTTACACCAAAGGCTGACCAAGTTTAATCTGGGTTAGGTTTAATCTGCTTGCCCTCGCCACAGATGCAGACACCAGAGTAGCCCTTGAAATCAATCACCGAGATGTGAATTTACAAAATGAGCCTGGAATGAGATCACTAGAGGCTGACACCATTTCACATAGCCTGCTTGTAAATCAGGGCATAATTTCCTCAGCTTTGAGTTAATTTTTGAACATGGATAACTACTATTCATTCACTTTAGTCTGTGATGAAAATCAAACTATATTTCAACTTCACTGCTCCATGATCTAAAAGTTGATTTCTGTCTCCTGTGTCAAGTGAAAATAATTCATCTCCTTCCATTGCACAATCTCTCTTTTATGTCTTTAATAAACTAAATTGAAGTGAGTTCCCCCTCCCTGATCTGACTTTCCTGGCTCCCAGGATTTTGACATGGCCTACTTATTAAGGAAACTTGTTGTTGTTGTTAGTTGCGAAGTCATGTCTGACCCATCGCGACCCCATGGACCACGTTCCTCTAGGTCTTCCTGTCCTCTACCATCTTCTGGAGTCCATTTAAGCTCACGCCTACTGCTTTAGTGACTCCATCCAGCCACCTCATTCTCTGTTGTCCCCTTCTTCTGTTGCCCTCAATCTTTCCCAGCATTAGGCCCTTCTCCAGTGAGTCCTTCCTTCTCATTAGGTGGCCAGAGTACTTGAGTTTCAACTTCAGGATCTGGCCTTCTAAAGAGCAGTCGGGGTTGATCTCCTCTAGGAATGACCGGTTTGATCGCCTTGCAGTCCAGGGGACTCGCAGGAGTCTTCTCCAGCACCATAGTTCAAAGGCCTCCATTCTTTGGCACTCTGCTTTTCTTATGGTCCAACTTTCACAGACATACATTGCAACTGGGAAACCATGGCCTTGACTATACATACTTTTAAGGAAACTAGTAACTTATTAGACTAATACTTGAGGATACAATTCCAGAAAACCATGTGCCTTCAAGGGATTTGGTGGCTGAACTTATTATATGTAAACAGAAAAGTCGATTTCTTCAACATGCTGCAGATATAGATGTCAAGAGGTGGACTTCTCTAAGCTGACCCCCACCGGTTGTTTAAGAATAAGGGTGGATAAGAAGGTTCTTGGTGGCCAAAGGCTGAATTTAGAAGAAGGCAGGTAAAGGGGGAAATGACATAAAATAGGATTGTTTTGTCTCTATCCTGAATACCATTGCTTGCACAATTCTGTAAGTATGGGTCACTGAGTGGTAATCTTGAAGTTCCTCCGGGTATTTTATTTTATTTTGTTCTATTATTTTATGTATTTTATTTTATGTATTTCATTTTATTATGTTACTTTATATTTTCTTATGTTAACACACATCATATTATTTTATTTTATTTATGCGGGACAATTCGCCACAGCCAACTCATCATGGGACAATTGGACGCTGTATTAATCATTTCATTTAGTTAATTTTATTATTGGTGACCATGTTTTCATCGAAATTGTTGTAACTCTTGTATTTCTGGATTGACTTTCTTTATTTTATTATTGTTGGCCACGGTTCCACTGAAATTAGTTTAACTTTTGTATTTGGGCTCAGTTGTAGTCATACGTTGAGGACTATCTCTACTCTTTTCTGTTCTGTTATTCTGTTGAGAATACTAGAGCTGGAAAGGACCTTGGAGGTCTTCCAGTCCAACTGCCTGCTCAAGCAGGAAACACTGTAGCATTTCACACAAGTGGTCGTCCAGTCTCTTCTTAAAAACTTCCAATATTGGAGCACCCACAAGCTCTGGTGGCAAGTCACTGGTTAATTGTTCTGACTATCAGGAATTTTCTCCTTAGTTCTAGGTTGGTTCTCTCCTTGATCAGTTTGCCCCTACTACTTCTTGTCCTGCCTTCAGATCTGTTCTATTCTGTTCTGTTCTGTTCTGTTCTGTTCTGTTCTGACCTACCCTACCCTACCCTACTCTACCCTACCCTACCCTACCCTACCCTACCCTACCCTACCCTACCCTACCCTACCCTACCTTACTCTACTCTACTCTACTCTACTCTACTCTACTCTACTCTACTCCATTCCACTCTACTCTACTCTACTCCATTCCACTCTATTCTATTCTATTCTATTCTATTCTATTTTATTCTACTCCATTCCATTTCATTCCATTATTATTTTGGAGTTGGCTGTGGTGAGTTGGCCCATTCCATATCGGTAAAACCAAGATCAACTCATGACCTCCTTTTCTTGCCGATCTCCTTTGGACATGACCTCAGTTAGCAAATCCTGCATTGTCAGCAGGGCATGAGTCATCTCAGCTTTTTTTCCAGACCATTTCCCTTCTTCTGGCCCTCTGCGTTACACACATTACACCAATTATGTCAGAACAATTGACAGCAATTGTCCTTGCAGTACCAGACAGTTTGTGGCATGTGAGTTTGTGTGAGAGAGCATGTTGTGCAAAGTGCCTTTAGCCTACTGTGATGCTTCTTTGAACATTCAACCAGTGACTGTCAACAGTTGTACTTAAGCCACCAAGGTCTTTTCAGACAAACTCAGATTTGAAAATTCCAGGAGGATTTGCAAGGCTGGTGAAATTGGATGCGCTCACAATGCAGACATGATCACTGCTGGCTCCTCCTTGGAGCAGAGGCCATTTCAGGCTAGTTCCTGCTCACTCTCAGGAAGGAGCGCCTCTCCCCCTCCCTCCTAGATGAGAGAGACATCTAGCCCAAGAACAAAAGAAGAAAGAACTTTGTCTTAATTGGCTTTTTTATGACCAACAAATCACTACACTGTCAGTGGTGTTTCTATAAACAGTGGAAGAACAGGCTGAAGATAAAATGTGGGAGAGTTTGCAGCACAAATTCTTTTACCCAGCAGTTGCAACTGTTCTCCTGAGAGTCAGAATGATTGTCCAGCTCTCCATCCATCATCCACGAGCAGTGAAGAATAAATAGAGTAGAATAGAGTAAAGTCGAGTAGAGTAGAGTAGAGTGTAGAGTGTAGAGTAGAGTAGAATAGAGTGTGGAGTAGAGTGTAGAGTAGAGTAGAGTAGAGTAGAGTAAAGTAAAATAGAGTAGAGTAGAGTAGAGTAGAGTAGAGTAGAGTAGAGTAGAGTAGGGTATAGAGTAAAGTAGAGTAGAGTAGAGTAAAGAAGAAAAGAAAAGAAGTTGTGGTCAGTTAAGTCAGTTTTTAAGAAGAGACTGGACAGCCATTTGTCCGAAATGGTGTAGGGTTTCCTGCCCGAGCAGGGGGTTGGACTAGATGACCTCCAAGGTCCCTTCCAACTTTACTACTACTATTATTATTATTATTAAGACCACAACTAGCCCAAAATTTCTTTTCCTAAGCAAGACAGTTATTAAGTGAATTTTGTCCTGTTTTATGAACTTTCTTGCCAATTTCTTGTTAAGCGAATCACTGCAGTTGTTAAGTTAGCAACACACATGCTAAATGCATCTGGCTTCCCCATTAACTTTGTTTGTCAGAAGGTCACAAAAGGTGGTCACATGACCCCAGGACACTGCATCCATCACATCCACAACAAAAGAAAAAAAAAACACTTGCAAACATTCAACTGCATTTCCAACAGTGCTTCGTAAACGGGTCAAGGGTCTGAATTTGGATCGCCTGACCATGGGGATGCTGCAGTGGTCATAAGTGCGAAGAACAATCATAAGTCACTTTTCCCAGTACCATTGTAATTCTGAATGATCACAAAACAAATGGCTGTAAGTTGAGGACTACCTGTATGTTGACAGAGCTGTAGTTAGGGTAGCTCCCAAATCTATTCCTTCTAACAGGTTGTAGCTTAGTACTTCCCAAACCAGGATAAATTATCCCAAATTGGATAAAAAAAATCATTTTTCTTTGGGTAACAACAGATGAACCCCTTACCCATCACCACAGGGCCATTTCAATTGGCTTAAAAATTCCGCGGTGCACTAAAATATATTCAAACATTTCTCAAAGTATTCCCATTGGGATGAAAATTGATTGTCAATTGTATTTATCAAATTATCAATTGTATTTGTTGACATGACACAAAGATCCTCCAGTGACATACATTGTTTTTATAATACAGCTTGAGCTATGACTATTTGCTTGGTCACCATGCAGAGTTTGAAGGGAAGGACTTATGACTGGTCCTTGAAGTTTGATAAGGTTTTCTAAGAAGCAGTTTGGAGTCATTCATTCATTCCTTCATTCATTCATTCATTCCTTCATTCATCACATTTATATGACCATCCATCTCACAGAGGTAAAGGACAAAGGATGTTTACAAAGCACTATTGTAGACGGAGTTGAATGCTTGCAAGTGTTTTTGTTGCTGTTGTGGATGTGGCTGTTATTGTTGTTGTGAAATGATTTGACTGGACCTGAAAAGTCTACTGTTTGCAAACGAACTCCAGTCGCCTTGTAGAGCATAAGCTGAGGGTGATTAAAATAGACAATTGACTTTTAGATTTATTTTGTACTCGGAGAGATAATGTAATAGCTCCCGATAGATCTTCCTATGAAAAATATAGAACTTGATGTATTGAGGAGAGTGGGACTGATGGCTCTGACTTAGCCCGCCAGTTACCCTTAGGTAGCTGAGTCCAGCATGGAAGGAACTGTCACCAGACCACACTTGGAAGTTTTTAAAACAGCAAAAAGTCAGCATGCCCTGTCTACTAAGGTGACCTTGAACTCTGTACTGCAAATCCCGAATAATCTGTCAGTACCCTTCCATTCCTTCAGCTTCTCTGCGCTCTAAAATTCAGCTTCGAAAAATTGCTTTTGAAGTTCAACACTTCTCTTGCGCAGAGAGGAGGGAAATAAAAGAACAATGGAAACGTTTAAAAATGCACCAGAAAGACAAAGAGTGTTTATATCCTCAAGCACACAAGAGTGGCTTGAAACCAAGTGTTGACTTTTCTGTTTTGAAGCCCCCGGAATTTTTAAGGATTATGGAATTGATAATAGGCGATAGCATGTAAGACCCGCTCACACCTGCTCCATAGAAACCCCAGATTCAGTGCAATACATTCAGTCCAACCTATTTTGAAAAGCAAAAGCTTTTATCTTATGCTTCCGACTTCTAACATATACACGTCACCTTTAATTCACCACACGAGGGACCAAGTGACTAATGATTGTTTTCTTTGGTCATTTGCAGGAAGCCTGAGGAGAGACATTTTTGGCCTGGGAAGAAGCGTGAAAATGAAACAAACAAGAGGGAAAGTTGGAAGCAATTTCCAAAATGTAAATATATTTGGTAGCTGTGGGGAAACAGCTGTAGCAAAGTCTCTTTTGGAGTCTTCAGCATTGAGAAATTCATTATAATGTAAGATCTTGTGAATCGGATGCATAGAGTAGAAGGAGGCGTAAATTCACACAGATTAGACTCAAACAGGGAAGAGGACAGAATGCAGAATAACAGAGTTGGAAGGGATCTTGGAGGTCTTCTAGTCCAACTCCCTGCTCAAGCATGAGACCCTCTACCATTATGAACAAATGGCTACCCAATCTCTTCTTAAAAACCTTCAGTGATGGAGCATCCACAACTTCCAGAGGCAAGATATTCCACTGATTAATTGCTTTCACTGTCAGGAAATTTCTCCCTTAATTCTAGGTTGCACCTCTCTTTTATAAGTTTTCTGTGTTACTTTTTGTCCTGCCCCCAAGTGCTTTGAAAAATAGGTTGACCCCTCTTTTCTGTGACAGCCCTTCAAATATTTGGAAATTCAACAATTGACTTACAAGGTTGAGTAAACGATGACAGATGGCCTACTTCATCCAACACGCTAAGACAGTGTCCATCAAAGGACAAGTGATAGGCAGATGTACATGTTTCGTGGTATTACAGGTATCGTCACAGGATGGAAGCAGTTCTTAGTAAGGCCGCCTTTTGCAATGGCTAAAAGCAGGAGAATTGAAGAAAGAGACCGAGGGACTAATTCTGGCTGCACAAGACCAAGCCTTAAGGACAAATGCATATAAAGTCAAAATTGAGAAGACAGCAACAGACAGTAAATGCCACCTATACAAATTTGTCAATGCCAATGGTGTTCAAGTGGTGCTCCAGTTGTTTTGGGATTGCACCCAAGGAGCCTATGACTATTGGTACTACCCTTGCTTGCTTTTGCCACAGTCTTTCTATTTCTATTTGTAGGTCTTTGTATTTTGTTATCTTCTCCAGTTCTTTCTCTTCTATTCTGCTGTCTCCAGGCACTGCCACGTCCACTATCCAGACTTTTTTGTCTTTCTTATCGACAATTGTTAAGTCTGGGGTGTTATGTTGCAGGTGCTTGTCTGTTTGAATTCTGAAGTCCCAGAGCAGTTTAATTTTATCATTTTCTATGACTTTCTCTATTTTATGATCCCACCAGTTTTTGCTTACAGGCAAATGATATTTTTTGCAGATCTTCCAATGCACCATTGTTGCTACTTTGTCATGCCGCTGCTTGTAATCAGTCTGTGCAATCTTCTTGCAACAGCTTACCAAGTGGTCCACTGTTTCTTCAGCTTCTTTGCATAGGCGGCACTTACTGTCTGTTGCTGTCTTCTCAATTTTGACTTTATATGCATTTGTCCTTAAGGCTTGGTCTTGTGCAGCCAGAATTAGTCCCTCGGTCTCTTTCTTCAATTTTCCTGCTCTTAGCCATTGCCAGGTTTTATTATTATCTGCTTTCCCAGCTATTTTTTAATGTATTGGCCATGTAGTGCTTTGTCTTCCCATGCCTCTATTCTGTTCTTCATTTGGTCTTTCTTGTAGGCCAGTTTGGTCTCTCCAGTAGTCAGTAAGCCTTCCTGATATACTAATTTCAGTGCATCTTCATCATTGTTCTTCAGATATTCTTCCAAAGCCATTTTTTCTTCTTCAACCATCTGATGTACTTGTAGCATTCCTCGCCCACTTATTTGCCTTGGTAGATAAAGTCTGTCAATGTCACTGCGTGGATGAAGGGCATGATTCATTGTCATTATTTTTCTGGTCTTCCTATCCATTGCTTTTAGTTCTGCTTGAGTCCAGTCCACTATTCCAGCTGTGTACCTAATGACTGAAATTGCCCAGGTGTTGATTGCCTTTATGGTATTTCCTCCATTGAGTTTGGACTTTAAGATCTTCTTCACTCTCTTGATGTATTCACCTCTAATCTTTTTCTTGACTTCAGTGTGCTTGATGTTGTCAGCTTGAAGGATACCCAAGTATTTGTAGTACTCTTCCTCATCCAGACTCTTAATGTTATTTTCGTGGGGCATCTTGATTCCTTCAGTTTTCACTACTTTTCCTGTTTGATAGTAAGTGTGGCACATTTGTCCAAGCCAAACTCCATAACAATATCTTGGTTATATATACGGACAGTGTTGAGCAGAGATTCTATTTCAGATGATGTTTTTCCATACAGCTTCAGATCATCCATGTAAAGGAGGTGGGATAGTCTGGTAGATGTTTTTGATATTTGATAGCCATGTCCTGAGTTATTCAGTATTGTTGACAGAGGAAACAGGACTTCGAGATAGACCCCTTCAAACTGAATGCAAATATAATTTCGGAAGGACTGTATCATGAAGGAATCTTAAGAAATATAAAATTAGCCTTTAAGGACTATCATGTATTTAATTGCATAATGTTTCCAAATACCACAAGAGGACAACAAGGCTAAAAGTGTTTTGCTGCTGTTTTTTTTTTATACTAGTAATTTGACGCCTTTTGCTACCGCGACTAACAATATTCAGTCAACACTGATGGATTCCCATTGCCCTGATAGTGTTGTGGCAATGTTCTGTTGAAATCTTTCACCAAGTGTGCCATTGACTGCATCTAGTTTTTCAGGGAAAAAAAGTCCAAGTTTGAATGTAGAAAATGAATATTCACTGGAACATGGCAAGTAAGAGGTTTGTCAATCAGCTGAATGCAGTTTGGTACTTTGTAGTTGCCAAGAAAATTCTCAACAACAGCAACAAAGATGACTAGGGGCCTGGAGACTAAAACATATGATGAACTGTTGCAGGAATTGGGTTTGTCTAGTCTAGTGAAAAGAAGGCCCAGGAGAGACATGATAGCAGTGTTCCAATATTTGAATGGCTGCCACGAAGATTGTCCAAAGCACCTGAAGGCAGGACAAGAAGCCACGGATGGAAACTAATGAAAGAGAGATCCAATCTGGAACTAAGGAAACATTTCCTAAAAGTGAGAAAAATCAACCAACGTGGGTTGTTCCATCACAAGTTGTAGGTACTCCATCATTGGAGGCTTTTAAGAAGAGACTGGACAGCCAATTGTCTGAAATTCTATTCTATTCTATTCTATTCTATTCTATTCTATTCTATTCTATTCTATTCTATTCTATTCCTTATACTATTCTTATACTATTCCTTATTCTATTCTATTCTATTCTATTCCTTATTCTATTCTATTCTATTCTATTCTATTCCTTATTCTATTCTATTCTATTCTATTCTATTCTATTCTATTCTATTCTATTCTTATACTATTCCTTATTCTATTCTATTCTATTCTATTCTATTCTATTCTATTCTATTCTATTCTATTCTATTCTATTCCTTATTTTATTCCCTATTCTATTCTATTCTATTCTATTCTATTCTATTCTATTCTATTCTATTCTATTCTATTCTATTCTATTCTATTCTATTCTATTCCATTCCATTCCATTCCATTCTTTCCAGGCAATTTTCCCTGGCCCTACTAACAGATTTTTGAACTGCTTGTCATTGATGATGTATATGATCTGTGGACCAACAAGAATGACTTCTTTAATATTGGCATCAGTTATTCTTGGAAACAACTGTTTCAAATTATGAAACACTTCATCTTTCTTGTTCATTGCTTTCACAAAATCTTTCATCAGTCCAAGGTTTATGCAAAGTGGAGGCAAAAACATCCTTGTTCAGTCAAGAAGTGGTTCATGTGCCAAATTCTTTTGAAATGGTCATTTCTTTTTAATATAATGCGACGGCTGTCCCATTTATATATGTAACAAGAGTACTTGGTACATTTGGGTTGCCTTCTGAATAACGGAGTCATTACTTTTAGAGCTCCAGTGATATTCTATTTGAATTTGGTTTATTGGATATGCTTCAACAACAGTTCCATGTTTTTTGCATGTTTCTTTCATGTGTGCAGCATAGCCAACAGGTATCAAACAATATATTTTACAAAAAGGGAATATTTCTATAATACAGTATATGGTAGGCTATATTACCTGTTTATGTTCATGATTAGCAGCCAAGAATCTATAAGATACACCCAAAAATGTTCAGGAAGCAAAATCTTGTTTGTCCAAATTGGGACTGGAATTTCCATCACTGCCCAATTTTGTATCATTTGAAGAACTTAAGCATTCACTCCTCTTCTTCATCCAAATAATTAATGAAAATGTGGAAGAGGACAAGACCCAGAATTAATCCTTTGTGTGGAATCCTCTACCCGAAGTAACATATTTCATTTTGGGGTGGAATTTTGGTGAGCCTACTTAGGGTATAATTTAAGATCCAGATCCCAAAGATGCTTTTTCAAAAGGCAACCGGGTTTTGTTTTTTTCCTTGAAGACATTTCACTTCTCATCCAAGAAGCTTCTTCAGTTCTTAAGAGCCAGATGTTTCCAACGTCATTGTCATGCCTTTCTCCATACTATCCTCACCCTCCTCCTCCTCCTCTTTTAATTCTCATCGTCATGACCAGGTTTCATGATAAAGGAAGGGGTAAACCATGTTGACAGTTAAAATAATTCAATCACAAACTATTTGATTAGTGTTTAAGGAGAACTGCTACAAACCGGTAAACAGTTTATTATTATGCATGAAGGAAAAGCCATACAGGAGCATGCATCTTTGTACTCATTTCTTTTTTCTTGTTTTTGTTTGCTTCTAACTCCTTGCTCCTGGGGGGGGAGGAAGCTATGGCAAATCTAGACAGCATACTAAAAGGCAAAGACATCACCCTGCCAACAAAAGTACGTATAGTCAAGGCCATGGTTTTCCCAGTTGCAATGTATGGCTGAGAAAGTTGGACCATAAGAAAGGCTGAGTGTCAAAGAATTCAGGCCTTTGAACTATAGTGCTAGAGAAAACTCCTGCGAGTCCTCTGGACTGCAAGGCGATCAAACCAGTCAGTCCTAGAGGAGATTAACCCTGACTGCTCTTCAGAAGGCCAGATCCTGAAGCTGAAACTCAAATACTTTGGCCACCTAATGAGAAGGAAGGACTCACTGGAGAAGAGCCTAATGCTGGGAAAAATTGAGGGCAATAGGAGAAGGGAACGATAGAGAATGAGGTGGCTGGGTGGAATCACTGAAGCAGCAGGCGTGAGCTTAAATGGATTCCAGAAGATGGTAGAGGACAGGTAGGGCTGGAGGAACGTTGTCCATGAGGTCACGATGGGTTGGACACGACTTCGCAACTAACAACAACAAACTCCAAACAAAAATAAAGCAAAACCAGCCAATAACATTTAGCTAGCATGTCAGCAAGTCCTCTCTGTTAGTTTTCCTCATATGCCTTAGTCACCCCCCCCCTTCCATCGCTAGTTTAATTAGAGATGAGCAAACATCTTAAGGGGGGGGGGGAGGACCCCAGTGACAATTCGAAGGAAAGAAAACCAGGGTTGGATTCAGCTTAGTATACTTTGCTGGAGATGACAGCAATCTCACTTGACCTGCTTAAGCCTTTGGATGATTTGAACCAGGAGAGGCTTTCCATAAAAGTTGAAGAGCAAATAGCTTCTGCAGGATATTTATCTTCTTGCTTTCAGTTATGGTTGCAGGGTGCCAGGCTAAGGGTTTTATGAAGGGGAACCTAGACAGCAAAAAAACCCCAGCAATTCTTTCCCTGGCTGGAATAAGGAATGCATGTTAAATCATGCCATGCCAGAAGACTGGAAGATTTGCTGTCGCCCTACCAATCTAAGGCTGACTTCTACTAGTGGAAAATCCTCCCTCTGGATCATATATCTATGAGTCAAAGATTCCTTAGATGAAATTCTCTCCATCCCAAATCTCTTCCTTAATGAAAGCTAGTTTGTAGCTTCCCCCTTAACATGCCCTTAAATAACTACAGAGATGGTTAGTTATTAATATTGTTGCTGCTATGATGATGATCGCGACGTTAGAATTTTACTCAGCATAGAATATTCCATTGTGTGAGCCTATTTATATTTTAGGGAGGAAAAGACACACTAGACAAGCTTACAATTTAGGTGGAAAGAAGGCTTATCCATCCTGCTGCATTTACACTAAGGAACATTAGTTTGGAAAGTTTTGCTCAAGAGAAACATGAAAGTGGCCAATTGTTCTATTATCTTCTGCAGCTTCATCTTTCCTCGTGTTTCCTAGTGTTTCACGCTGCAGGATCTGTAGGATGTGATAGACTTCTTTGGACAGGTCCTTCTCTTCAATAACCCTGTTCAGATATAGTCTCCAGTGTCCATGGCACTTAGAACATAGAATAATAGGACTGGAATGGACCTTGGAGGTCTTCTCGTCTAATCCCCTGCTCAAGCAGGAGACCCTATACCCTTTCAGATAAATGATTGTCCAGTCTCTTCTTCAAAGTCTCCAGTGATAGAACACCCACAACTGTTACATTGGTTGATTTTCTCACCATTAGCAAATTTCTCCTTAGTTCTAGATTGCTTCTCTCCTTGGTTTTTTCCCACATGCATCAAGGCCATTAGAAGGCATGGGCAATGAGTCAGTCCACCTCACATATTCACAGAACAACTGTCTTAAATTATGTTTTATTTTTTAAGAAAAAAATTAACCTGTGTCTTCTTTCTACCAATTGTTCCTGCCTGATGATAATGTAATAGTAATAGTAGTAAAGTTGGAAGGGATCTTGGAGGTCATCTAGTCCAACCCCCTGCTCGGGCAGGAAACCCTACACCATTTCGGACAAATGGCTGTCCAGTCTCTTCTTAAAAACTTCCAGTGTTGGAGCATTTACTGCTTCTGGAAGCAGGCTGTTCCACTGATTAATTGTTCTCACTGTCAGGAAGTTTCTCCTTAGTGCTAGGTTGCTTCTCTCCTTGATTAGTTTCCACCTGTTGCTTCTTGTCCTGCCTTCAGGTGCTTTGGAAAATAGCTTGATTCCCTCTTCTTTATGGCAGCCCCTGAGATATTGAAATACTGCTATCATGTCCCCCCTTGTCCTTCTCTTCGTTAAACTAGACATACCCAATTCTAGCAACCGTTCCTTATATGTTTTAGCCTCCAGTCCCCTAATAATCTTTGTTGCTCTTCTCTGTACTCTTTCTAGAGTCTCAACATCTTTTTTACATCGTGGTGACCAAAACTGGATGCAGTATTCCAAGTGTGGCCTTACCAAGGCATTGAAGAGTGGTATTAATACTTCACGTGATCTTGATTCTATCCCTCTGTTAATGCAGCCTAGCACTGTGTTGGCCTTTTTGGCAGCTGCCGCATACTGCTGGCTCATATTTAAATGATTGTCTACTAGGACTCTGAGGTCCCTCTCACAGTTACTACTATTGAGCATGGTGCCACCTATGCTGTACTTGTGCATTTGGTTTTTCTTGCCTAAATGTAGAACCTGCTTAGGAAAGTTCAGGAAAGTGATGAAAATGTTGGGGTGCAATATGCAAATCTTGCCTGTCTTTAATTATAATGTGACCAACAATAGGGCTATCATATCTGGCCTGAAAATTTTTCAGGAACTGCTGTGTGGTAATAAATAGATCTAGAAGTGTCTAGTTTGAGGAAAAGGTGGACTAGTGGTGACATGATAGCAATAGTTCAATATCTAAGGGGCTGCTTAGATGTTCTTCAAAGCACCTGAAGGCAGGATAAGGAGCAATGAATGGAAACTAAATAAGAAGAGAAGCAACCTAAAACTAAGGAGAAATTTCCTGACAGAACAATTGATCAGTGGAACAATTTGCACCCAGAACTTGTTGGTGCTCCATCCCTGGAGGCTGGACAGCCACTTGTCTGAAATGGTACATGATCTCCTGCTTAAGCAGCGGGTTGGACTAGATGACCTCCAAGGTCTCTTTCAGCTCTGTTATTCTCTTATATTAAATTCTGTTTTGACCTCTAGTATATATCTGGATTTTTGCTGCCCATATCTGGCAGTTCTATCCAAGAAGAATGTGCAAATGTCTTGGTTTTCATTGTTTGGTTTTCAAAGAGTCTGAAGACCCCCTGAATTGCACTGCTTCAGTTCACTCCCAATAAGAAGATATAATGCAATAACTTTCTGGGCCTTTTTCTGATGAGGGATTGTTAACAACCAGGAGATTGCAGACTGTTGGAAAGATGTGTAGTGGAAAAACAACACTATCACTAGGAATTGGTCTCTACCACCCCCACCAATAAAATCTTATAAACCTTATCAAGTTCTCTAACAATGTGGTACAAAAATAGCATTGATGATGTTACCTAGCTGGGTAATGAAACATTTGCAACCCAAAGATGCTTTTTCACGAGGCAACTGGACTTTCTTGTTTTTCTCTGAAGACGTTTCACTTCTCATTCAAGAAGCTTCTTCAGCTTCCATATCCCACCATCCAGTCAGGGCTGAAGAAGCTTCTTGGATGAGAAGGGAAACGTCTTCAAAGAAAAACAAGAAAGTCCAGTTGCCTTGTGAAAAAGCATCTCTGGAATAACCATGATCTGGATGACTGAGAATCTCCATATTTCTATGGAAGCTTGGAAAGCACCAAGGACACCACAGGAATTTCTTTCACAGGGGAAGGAACACTTTTGAGAAATACTTTAACACCTCATTGTTTAGTTCCCTATTGCAAAACATTTTCCAAGCTATTTTCTGCACATCGCACTTTCAATCTGTAGTTCCAAGGTAGCTAGAGACTGACAGGTTGGGAGAAACTGTGCTGAAGTTCCAAAAATGAGACAAGCTTGATCCCTCATCCTCTTATCAGCTGACAGGGCTATCAAAAGTTGGCCATTTCACTCTGCTACATCTTTTACACCTCCCCGACTTAAGTAACAGTTTTCACTTCCAACTCTAAAATGATGCCTCTCAGTCCTCGCAGAAAAAGCTGACAATGGCTTAACTCCAGAAATTGGACTGTCCATCAAAACAAATTGAACTTTATCCCTTCTTGTTTCTCTGCTCCGATCCTGCAGCGCATCTCCTTCTGTGGCTGAAGGATACTAGTTGGCAGATGCCATGGGTTTATCACAATGCCCGGCACAATTTCCATGGTTTATTTCAGACCTTCTAACTTCTCTGCACCATAAGGAATAACAGCAGGGACAATTAACCTACGTCTGCAGCAGAATCAATAATTCATTCTGATTGCTCTGGGTATAGCTCCATAAAGGTAGTCCTCGGCTTACAATCATTTGTTTAATGGCCATTCAAAGTCACAACAACGCTGAAAAAAAGTGACTTATGACAATTTTTCACATGTTAAGTGTGTCATGGTTCTGACATATGAAACTCTTCAAAAAACTTAATAGGACATAATAGGATTAACCCACAGATACCAAAGGGCACACTAAGACTCAGGTCAAAGTTCATGCCACAGGAACAACTCCAAACAAAAGGCTCCAGAGGGTATAAAAACCCACTCCCTACATGTGCTCACCCTCTTTTTCTTCCAGAGCCATCTTCCTATCTGGCTCTCCTCTTCAGTAAACTGCCACCTTCTTTCTAAAGCAGTCACCATGTTGTTTATTCCCGGCTTGGACTGAACCATGATGAAGACTTTTCCTTCAACACTATAATTTATATAGCTTTGTATTTTTGTTTTGTAACATAAAATTCTTGCCCATCCAAACACAGACTACAAAACCCACAAAAAATGAAATTAAGAAAAGTATGCCTCTAACTGGAAAAGAAGGATGGTTACAAGCTTCTTCCTACCAAGCTATATTAGTAAAATTAATTACGAAACAAATTTCTTATTTGTTTTCTCCAATCTGGTTACCCTGTACATTCAGGCAAGGACGGGTCAATATTTACAATGAGTGAAACGCTCAGTACAAATTTAGGTGAAGGGGATTAAAGTAGGTAATAACTTTCCCCCAAAAGTTTCCCTCTATTCAGCTAAGCTGAATATAAAAAAAATTATAGGCTTTGAGGACTTTCAAACAAAGTGAAGAAGGAGGAAGGAAGCTTCTGGCAGGCACTTATACAACAATCAACTGATTAAATGAATAACTAACCTTTTCAAATACTTCCATCCAATTATGAAGGCATCAATCAATGGGTTCAGATTATTTACCTGATTATGTATAATCCTTACTTCCAGGAAATATAGCATTGACAACAATAGAAACAAGTAAGAACAATAGATTTTATTTTCTTAGGTTCCAAGATCATTGCAGATGGGGACTGCAGCCCTAAAATTAAAAGACATTTGTTCTGCAAGAGGAAAACTATGGCAAATATAGACAGCATATTAAAAAGCAGAGATATCACCTTGCCAAGTCCCTAGAGTCAAAGTTCGGGTTCTTCCAGTAGTAATGTATGACTGTGAGAATTGGACAACACCACTTTATAATATCTTGGTGAGACCACACTTGAAATACTGCATCCAGTTTTGATTGCCACGATGTAAAAAAAGAGGTTGAAACTCTAGAAAGAGTACAGAGAAGAGCAACAAGGTGACTGGAGGCTAAAACATATAAAGAACGGTTGATAGAATTGGGTATGTTTAGTTTAATGAAAAAAAAAGGAATAACAGTGACATGATAGCAGTGTTCCAATATCTAAGGGGCCGCCACAAAGCACTTGAAGGCAGGACAAGAAATAACAGATGGAAACTAATCAAAGAGAGAAGCAACCTGGAAATAAGGAGAAATTTCCTGACAGAACAATTAATCAGTGGAACGACTTGCCTCCAGAAGTTCTGGGTGCTCCAACACTGGAGGCCTTTAAGAAGAGATTGGACAACCATTTGTCTGAAAGGGTATAGAGTTTCCTGCTTGAGCAGGGGGTTGGGCTAGAAAACCTCCAAGGTCCCTTCCAATTCTTATTGTATTATAACAGTGGTGGCGAACCTATGGCACGGGTGCCACAGGAGGCATTCAGAGCCCTCTCTGTGGGCACGCGTGCTGTTGCCCCAGTCCTAGGCCTTCAGCTGGGTTTTATAAAACCTTTTCGCTTTAGGCCGCCGCCGCCGTGTGCAAAAAAAAAAAAAAAAGGTTCAATCAGTCAATCTCAACTTCTCATGAGGAAAAAAAAGATCTTGCAAAGTTGGAATTGATTGATTGAACTTTTTAGCCCCACCCAGTTTGCTGTTACCACTGCAGCCATGCCCAGCCAATGGGCCACATCCACCCAATGGGCCACACCCAGCCAATAGGCCACACCCACCCAGCACTCGATGATGCATAAGTGGGTTTTGGGTTGCAGTTTGGGCACTCGGTCTCTAAAAGGTTCGCCATCACTGTATTATAAGAAAGGCTGAATGTCAAAGAATTGATGTTGGTGGGTGGGTGGGTGTGGCCAGGGTGGGTGCGGCCTACTGGGTGGGCATAGATGGAGTGGGTGTGGCCTACTGGCTGGGCATGGCCAGCTCTACATTGTTCGTGCCAAGGGTGCCTGTGGGGGCCTGGGTAGGAGTGGGACAGATCTGAGGGTCTGAGGGTCTCTGGCAGAAGGGGGTGGGACCGGGGCAAGTGCCAAGGTATGGTCCATTTCTTCATTCCTCACAAAGGGTGACACCTCCCCAGCGTGCACCCAGGGGGCGGGGCCAATGCTGCAGAGGTTGGTTCCTCGCTGTTTCCAGACAGCTTTGTGGAGCTAAGACTGAATGCGCTTCAGCATAGATGGCAACCACAAAATTGTACATTAGCTCCTGGCTGGCCTGGGCCAGGGCCAAGGCAGTGGGGGCCATTTCCTCACTGTTTCCAGCATGGCTTTGTGGGCCACATGAAACCGCTTTGTGGGCCGCATCCGGCCCCCGGGCCTTGTGTTTGACATGTCTGCTCTTGAGAGTCCCTTGGACTGCAAAGGAAGGACAGATGCTGAAGCTGAAGCTCAAATACTTTGGCCACCAAAGGAGAAGAGAGGACTCCTTGGAAAAGACCCTGAGGTTGGGAAAGATGGAAGGCAAAAGGAGAAGGGGACGGCAGAGGAGGAGATGGTTAGATAGTGTCACCGATGCAACGAACATGAATTTTGGGGCAGACTTCAAGGGACAGGAGAGGACAGGAGAGGCCTGGCATGCTATGCTTCATGGGATCATGAAGAGTCAGACGTGATTTAGCAACTGAACAACAAGCTAGCACACAAATGTGGAAAAATCAGTTCATTATGTCAATCAAACAAAGAAACAAATAACACAGGAATAGAATACCAGATGTCTAACTTGGACATAGGAGTTCTCAAAAATATTTTGGAATACTTTTTAATTATTCTAAAAATCAAAACAAAACAGAGATTCTCCCTTAAGTCAAGCTTGATTCACAGTGCCTAGATCAGGCATGTCAAACTGTCAGCCCACGGGCCAGGTGTGTCATGCCAAAACTGCACCCACCCCATTGCCGGCAATGGGGAAAAGTCGCAATATGTCGCGACACGTCACATGACGTGATGAGTTTGACACCCCTGGCCTAGATGGAAGAGAGCCAAATAATACAGGGAGCCTTGTGTAATCTTGCAATAATATTTTCAAAGTATACATAACAAAGAACGTTTGATGATGGTCAACCTTGCTTGGTCATTCTTCAGTTCCTCATAAAATGCCAATATCCTTGACCAGTTTTCTTTTTGTTTGTTAAAGAATTAAAGAGTCACTGGTCACATTTTAGAAGGGACAATGCCTTTGTCCTGCTGGAGAAGGAGATATCTGGTCAATAAATCAACTTTCTATTTTTGTAAGAACATTTTTTACAAGAATGTGGGCCTGTCTCTGCTGTAAAGTTAAGACATTCTTTTCCCCTTAAATGTGATAATAATGACTAGACAGCATGGGTAGAGATCAAGTTCTCCCCCTGAATATGCTTTAGATAAAGAAAAAAAAATGGAAGAAAAGGCTGGAGATAAATTCACACATCTTTAAATTCTTACCCAGATTACATAAATGAGGATGGACAGCTTTTGTTGAATGCAAGCCCATGCTCAAATGTTGTTCTAGCAAAGCATTTGTTTGATTTAGGATTTATTTCCTAGGATGTCTCTGTTCATTTCCCATGCTGGCCAAAAACTCCTGGCAGTTTCCAAGGACACCAAAGATTGGATCACAAGGACATTAAAATAGCGCTTCATCCTAGTCCTCCTGCATGAATAGTGGAAGTTTGTGATCTACTTCTCAAGGTTAATTTGACTTTGTTGAATACAATCCAAGAGCGGGAAGGTGAATATCCTGATTGTAAATGGATAAATAACAGAAGTGAGATAAGAGGAAGATGGATTTATTCTTGATAACAGCTGAAGTGCTGAAAATAAGGGCTCCTTATTTTTAGGTGAGCTATCAAAATGTTCCTGCAGGTAAGCCTCTGCTGATGGTAGCCAATGCAATGGTCTTCTTTTTTTTTATTAAAAAGTTTTATAAAAATTACAATATAAACCCCCCAAACCCCCCCCTCTCCCTCCCCAACTTCCCAGAGCTGAGTACAGGGTTACAGATATGATAATCATAATCTAACTAACATTAACCAACTATATAAATAACCAAGTCCATAATGCACTTTAACTCCCCTTTGACATAAATATAAACAAATTGAAAATAAACATAATAATGAAAACATAAACAAGTTAATATCCTAATTATTAAACAATATCTCCAAATTGTTAAACAATACTAATACTAAAAATAATAATATCATAATAATACTCTAAAATTCACTCATAAGCTAAATGAAACTTTTTAATCCCATATTTATTCTGAATATAATTTATCCATCTTCTCCAAACCGAAGTGTATCTTTCTTTTTTTTTCTTTGTTATAAAAGTTTTTATTTTCAATTTTACAATTTTGTATCTTTCTTGTGAGTGATCCTTCAAGTAAGCAGAAATCTTAGCCATTTCTGCTAAGTTTGACACTTTAAGTGTCCATTCTTCTATAGTAGTTAAGCAATCCTTCTTCCAATATTGCCCTACTAGTAACCTTGCAGCTGTTATCAAATTCAACATCAAATTAATTTCTTTAACATCACAATCTGTAATAACACCCAATAAAAATAATTGTGGGGTAAACTTTATCTTTCTCTTGAAAATCTGTTGAATGTTCCACCAAATCCTAATCCAAAAGGCTTTTATATTTCTACAAGTCCACCATATATGAAAATAAGTGGCATCCAAACTACCACATCTCCAACATTTGGGCTGTAAATTAGGATACATACAAGACAACTTTTTAGGATGCAATGGTCTTCTTTTGAATCCTGCCCAGATATAGCGACAAGTATACTGGATCACCTTATTAATTGCTCATCACTGACAACAGCACCTTTCCTGGACCTTGGGTTTTTCAGATGTTTTAGACCAAAACTCCCAACCACTCTCACAACACTGATAGGGCAATCCATTAGTACAGAGGTCCCCAACCTTTTGGGCACCAGGGACTGGTTACATGGAGAGAGGTTTTTCCGCAGACTGGAGAGTGCGTGGTTTTGTGTGCTGCCTGCATCCTGTGGATGGGGCTTTGCTTGTTTGTGCGGACTGGTTGTTGGCATGCCGCAGCCCGTTACTGGTCCATGGACCAGGGGTTGGGGACCCCTGCATTAGTATATAAAACGAGAGCAAACCCCACTCTCTACTAGCACTGATAATGCTAGCTATTTGGGTAATGAAATGTCTGCAAGAAAACAACCAAGCTCAGAGAGCAGCAAGGACCCCACTGATATATTTTTTTAATGCAAAGTTGAATAATCTGCTGTTGAGCTATAGCTTTTTCTGAAATCTAAGCCATGAGATTTCAGGACTTCTTGAACCATGAAATCTAAAATATAACTAATTTGATACAGGCTTTCCAGTAGACTGTCTTTTAAAATAGTTTTCATGGAGAATATCTCAGTTGACATAATTAGGCTTGTGGTGAACACGATCGTCAATATGGGTTTACTACAGCAAAAGGGAAGTCAACGTACATCATAGGTGTACTGGATTGAGACAAAATGCTGTAAAGCATAGGATCCAAGCAACTGAAATATTTCAAAGGGGGCGAAGGGTAAGAGGCACAAATTAAACAAGAAAACATAGAGGGTAACAAGTCTGTATCCAGTTCTGGTCAGTCCCCATGATGTTGAGATTCTAGAAAGAATGCACAGAAGAGCAATAGAGATAATAAGGGGTCTGGAGACTGAGTCATACAATGAATGGTTAAGGCAGGGGTAGGCAAGCTTGGCTCTTTTACAATTCGTGGACTTCAACTCCCAGAATTCCTGAGCCAGCCACGCTGAGGGGAAAGGGAGAGGTTTCCAAGCTGAGCCATGCTGGCTCAGGAATTCTGGGAGTTGAAGTCCACGAGTCATAAAAGAGCCAAGGTTGCCTATCCCTGGGTTAAAGGAGCTGGTTATGTTTAGCATAACAAAGAGAAGGTTTAGGGGTGACATGATAACTGTACTTGAAGAACTGTCACAAAGAAGAGGAGGTCAACTTATTCTGCAAAGCACCAGAGGGCAGAATAAGAAGCAACAGGTGGAAGCTCATTAAAAGGAGATCTAAGCTAGAAGTAAGGAGACATTTTCTGACAATGAGAATGATTAATCAATGGAACAGCTTGCCTCCTGGACTTCTGGATGCACCATCTCTGGACATTTTCAAGAAAAGATTGGACAACCATTTGACTGGGATGGTGTAAGGTCTCCTACCTTGGGCAGAAGGCTGGACTAGAAGACCTCCAAGGTCCCTTCCAGCCCTATGATTCTATGATTCTAAGGTAGAAGTTTAATCATATTGAAATATGGACATTCAGGATCCTTGCGATATTGATCCGAGAAGAAGGAGTTATAACAATAGCAATAGCATTTAGACTTATATACCACTTCATAGTGATTTACAGCCCTCACTAAGCAGTTTGCAGAGTCAGCATATGGCCCCAACAATCTGGGTCCTCATTTTACCGACCGCAGAAGGATGGAAGGCTGAGTCAAATTTGAGCCGGTCAGAATTGAATTTTTAGCAATCAATGAGCAGAACATATATGGGAAGGGGCATCTTCTGGGGAAACCAACACTTACTGACTTATAACCATAATAGAGTCTAGAATTCTGGTTGTAAGTCATTGCAATTGTAAGCTGAGGCACCATGTGACCAGACTCAATTTTTACAACAGTACCCAGACATGCAGAGACAACTAGGAACAACTTCTGAAACAACTGCACCGAGCCTGGACAATGATGAAGCTGCTTTCATGATCTGGTGCGTCTTACGCAATCCTCTCTATTTTGAAGAACCTCTATTGAAGGTCTGCAGAGCCTTAAGATACATGCTTTTTTCATGGCTTTCTCAAAGTATCCATGAAAAACAGTCCATTCTCTGCCTCTGCTTCCTATCGCATAGGCCAGTGTTTCCCAAACTTGACAATTTTAAGGCATGTGGACTTCAACTCCCAGAATTCCACAGCCAGTGTTGCTGGCTGTGGAATTCTGGGAGTTGAAGTCCTCATGCCTTAAAATTGTCAAGTTTGGGAAACACTGTCATAGGCCAAAGGGAAATCCTAAATGTTGGGATCCAGCTTAGTTACTACAATTAATAGGACAGGATCTATAGCAGTGTTGGTGAACCTATGGCACGGGTGCCAGAGGCGGCACTCAGAGCCTTCTCTGTGGGCACGTGCACCGTCGCTCCAATCCTAGGCCTTCAGATGGGTTTTATAAAACTTTTTCACTTTAGGCCTCCGCCGCCATGTGCAAAAAAAAAAAAAGGTTCAATCAGTCAATTTCAACTTCTCGCGGAAAAAAAAAGATCTTGCAAAGTTGGAATGGATTGATTGAACTTTTTAGTCCCACCCAGTCTGCCGTTACCATCGGAGCCACACCCACCCAATGGGCCACACCCACTGAATTGGCCACACCCAGCCAATGGGCCACACCCACCCGGCACTCGATGATGCATAAGTGGGTTTTGGGTTACAGTTTGGGCCCTCGGTCTCTAAAAGGTTCGCCATCACTGATCTACAGGTTGCTTTCTATTCTGATCATAAATCTTGGCTTTGGGTGAGCCTCACCACATATCCAATTTCAATTCAACCATTGTCACCCTTTCCAGGAAAACCTTCTGAGCATGGCCCTTGAGAATTAGGATAGAAAAACATATATGGCATTTGTTACTGCTGGCGCAGTGGTTAGAATGCAGTACTGCAGGCTACTTCTGGTGACTGCTGGCTGTCTGCAGTTTGGCAGTTCGAATCTCACTGGCTCAGCCTTCCATCCTTCCGAGGTTGGTAAAATGAGGACCCAGATTGCTGGGGGCAATAGGTTGACTCTGTAAACCGCTTAGAGAGGCTTGTAAAGCACTGTGAAGTGGTATATAAGTCTAAGGGCTATTGCTATTTTTGTCCTTTGTCCTTGAATTCCTCTCCAAAGCAAGAGAAGAGCAAATGCAGTAAAAGCTGCAACAAAACCTTCATTTATGGGGATTAAGCTGCCAATATCTCATTCTTTTATGCAGCGTGCACTCTGAAGAACAAGGTGTCCTATTTTAGTAATCCTCTTAATTTCAAGGAATGCAGACAATTCATCCTTTCCCCACTCCTCACTCGTCTGCTCTGACTCTTCTTTTTAACAAAATACATCATTCTGTCTGCCTTGAATGAGTTGAATGCCTCTTGACATTCACCACGAATCAATCTCCAGACTTGGAGTAACAAAACGGTGATCTTCAAAAAGGTGCGTCAATTAACTTTATTTGTTTCCCGAGAGCAACAACCTGACTCATTATCAATTGTGAACCAGGAAATAATACAGGTAGTCCTTAGCTTGCAACAGTTTGTTTAGTGACTGTTCAAAGTTACAACGGCACTCAAAAATGACACTTAGGGTGGTTTTTCACAGTTAAAACCTTTGCAGCCTCCCCATGATCATGTGTGATCAACATTCAGATGCCAGGCAATTGGTTCCTATTTATGACTGTTGCTGGGTCCCAAAGCCATGGGATCCTCTTTTGTGACCTTTCTACCACAATTGAGCCCAACATTTTTGTTGCTAAGCAAGGCGGTTGTTAAGTAAGTTTTACCCCATTTTATGACCTTTCTTGACACAGTCATTGTTGTTAAGACTGCAGTTGTTAAGTTAGAAACATGGTTATGAAGTGATTCTGGATTCTCCATTGGCTTGGTTTGTCAGAAGATCACAAAAGGTGATCACACGATCCCAGGACACTGTAACCATCATAAATATGAACCACTTGCCAAGCATTCGAATTTTGATCGTGTGACTGTGTGGGGAATGCTGCAACGGTAGCAAGTGTGAAAAACTGTCATCAGTCACTTTTTCCAGTGATGTTGTAACCTACTTGTAATGCAGGGGTGTCAAACTGCCGGCCAGTGGGCCAGACACATGATGTGGAAGCCACGGCCACCCCATTGCCAGCAATGGCAAAACCGTCCCGATACGTTGCACGACGTCATGTGAAGTCGCGAGTTTGACATGTCTGCTGTAATGCAAAAATAGATATTTCGTAGCCCCTTGCAAAGGATTTGCACAATCCTAAACTGTAATATTGGCTTCACAACTGTAATCCTGCTTTGGATCCAAGATACTAGCAACTGGTTGGATCCAGTGTGATGGTTCTTGCAACCAGCCACTCATAGTACATTTCAGCAATGCTACATATTCAATTCCCCAACTTCAAGTATGAACTAAGCAAGTGAAAGGCAGCTTACCCCAACAGGATTTCAGAAACTAAAGATATTCCTCTTGTTACGACTGAAACGTTTTTGCTTCTCATCCAAGAAGTAGAACTGAAGAAGCTTCTTGGATGAGAAGCGAAACGTCTTCAGGGGAAAACAAAAGAAAGTCCAGTTGCCTCTTGAAAAAACACCTTTGGGACAACCAGGACCTTGGAGAATCTCAACAGACATTTAATCAAGTGAAAAGCAGCCTATACCAACAAGATCTTGGAAACTACAAGTAGTCCTCTATTTATGATCACTTATTTAATGACCATGCAAAGCTGCGACAGCACTGAAAAAACAGCTTATGACAGATTCTTGCACTTACGACCATTGTTGTATCTCTGTGGTCGCATGATCAAAATTTGGGCTTAGTTTTTGAATTGCAAAACCTTGTTGCAAAGACCCAGCAGAAAACAAGAACCTGATCTGCAGCTGCATTTCAGTACCCACATAGGAGGCAGGCATTGCATGTAAGCGTATTAAAAAATTAGAAAATAAATATTTCTGCTTTATTCCTATTATATCCATCTACTATAAATACTGAGGCCTTTGAACTATGGTTTTGGAGAAGACTCCTGCAAGTCCTTTGGACTGCAAGGTGTTCAAACCGGTCAGTCCTAGAGGAGATCAACCCTGACTGCTCTTTAGAAGGCCAGATCCTGAAGTTGAAACTCAAATACTTTGGCCACCTAATGAGAAGGAAGGACTCACTGGAGAAGAGCCTGATGCTGGGAAAGATGGAGGGCAAGAGAAGAAGGGGACGACAGAGAATGAGGTGGCTGGATGGAGTCACTGAAGCAATAGGCATGAGCTTAAATGGACTCCAGAAAATGGTAGAGGACAGGAAGTCCTGGAGGAACGTTGTCCATGGGGTCATGATGGGTTGGACACGACTTCGCAACTAACAACAAAAGAAGAACTATAAATATTACTCAAGCATTTGGTCAAGCCACTATGAAGCTCACTTCTGCTTGCCTAGTTTTTAAAAAAAATCCAAAAATCTATTGTCAGCAATGTTGTAATGGTCTTTGGTATGCTATGGTAATACTATTAAAATTGAAAAAAAAACACTTTAGAAAAAAATCTGTTGGCTGCAGTTTTAATTAGGGTTATCTTATTTCTTAAAGTGTCTCTAGAACTCTTGCTTAAAATGAGTGAAGAGTCACTGCAGAATATACAGCATAATTAGTTCAGCTTTGTAGGGGAGACTTGGTAAAGGAAAAAAAAATAAAAGTGTGATTAAGTGCCTGGATATCTTTTTAATTTGAATATTCACACATTTCCAGCTAGTCATTTCTGCTGAATTCCCTCTTTAAACATGGAAATATTATTTTCATATGACTTTGGCAAATTGGTTAACTACAAGAACATCAGTTAAATATTTTGGAAGATTATTAAGACCTCAGTGAGATTTAAGAGAATCTGTAATATGTGGTGCATTTTCATTGTTCATCACCAGGAATATATCAAAAGGTCTAAAGAGAGATTAAATATAGAATGAAACCAGTTATCCAAGGAAATTTCAATTATTTTTTTCAGATTTCAAACTAGGAATTCTTTCATTTGCTATTCCTAAATTTAAAATTATTTTTTTAAAAAAACACTGATTATTATTTTCTATATTGCCAAATCAACTATATTTTTTGCTTTGCAGAAATATAAAATTGTCACTGCTGAATTTGGCAGAACATGGAACTTTAATTATAAGTAGTCCTTATCTTAGGACAGTGATGGCAACCGAGTGCCCAAACTGCAACCCAAAACCCACTTATGCATTGTCGGGTGCCGGGTGAGTGTGGCCATTGGCTGGGTGTGGCCCATTGGCTGGGTGTGGCCAATTGGCTGGGTGTGGCCCATTGGGTGGGTGTGGCTGCGGTAGTAACAGCAGATTGGGTGGGACTAAAAAATTCAATCAATCAATTCCAACTTTGCAAGATCTTGTTTTTTCCCGCGAGAAGTTGAAATTGACCGATTGAATCTTTTTTTTTTTTTTTGCACACAGCAGCAGAGGCCTAAAGTGAAAAGGTTTTATAAAACCCAGCTGAAGGCCTAGGACTGGGGTGATGGTGCACATGCCCACAGAGAGGGCACTGAGTGCCACCTCTGGCACCCGTGCCATAGGTTCGCCACCACTGTCTTAGGAGGCCAACCAGGAATCCAAAGTTCAACTGCTAACTGAAGTGCTCATTAAGTGGACCTTGTTTTATGACCTTTTCACCGCGGCCATTGAGTGAAACACATAGTTGTTAAGTTCATCTGCCTTCCCCCATTGACTCTGCTTGTTGGAAGCCTCCCCTGGGAAGGTATCAAATAGTGATCACACGATCCTGGGATGCTGCAACTGTTTAAATATATGCCAATTGCCAGGCGTTCAAATTCTGATCACATGACCAAAGAGATGCACAATGGACGTAAGCATCTCACAGGGTTGTTGTGGGAAAAACAGGAGGAGGAAGGTTTGTTTCATATATTCACCACCTTGAGTTATTTGTAAAATAATAATGGTGGGATGCAATCACAGAATGGAAACAAGATAATTTGTTACCCGCACAGTGACTCTCCATTATAAAAATAAAATAACAACAGTATAATTTAACAAGTGTATATTTGTTTTAAGATTGTTTGTTTTGGGTACTCTCACAATTTATATATATATATATTCTTTTCGTTATCGAAACCACTTCTTCCTAATAATTGCTCTTTTCTCATTTAGGAAGTTAGCAGTCATTTCCATTACTGTCCTTAATTTAAAATGCGTCAACATGCTGGAACCCACTGGGGTTTTTGCAATTTATTTTTAATGTATAAATTGTCATCAAGAATTAAGTGTACCATGATATTCACTCTGCCATCATGGGAGATATGGAGCTAAATAATATATTACAGCCAATCCTCAAGAAAGCATTAATCCTGCTCATAACATTTTTAGGAAAAATAAAATGAAATTATATTTCATCAGAAGTGACAATCTGAATAAGAACCAGGGATGAAAACGAGCAGCTTTCGGAGAACTCAGCTCACAATCGCCACAAACGGGGGAAAATGTATCATTGCATTAAAAGATTTTCAGTGTCCCATCAATTCTACTGTCAAGATATATTTATGGTTCCGAACTACATTCACCCCATCTAAACAGGAGAGATCCCTTGTGAATTTTTCCCTTCTAAATGAGAAGTGATTTGAGAAGAGAATGAGTTTCCTACTCTGACATTTCAACACTCACAGTGAATCCACATCAAAGCTCAAGATACCACACACACATCATCTATCAACTATTGTGTTTTTACAGTATCTAAAAGTAGAGGTTTTGTGAGTCTCTGTGATTTAAATTTGATGAACGGCAAACAATGCAACAATAAATACTCAGCTGGAGCTTGAAATAGGGGGCAGTGCCTAACTTCCTTCCTTCCTTCCTTCCTTCCTTCCTTCCTTCCTTCCTTCCTTCCTTCCTTCCTTCCTTCCTTCCTCTCCTTCCTTCCTTCCTTCCTTCCTTCCTTCCTTCCTTCCTTCCTTCCTTCCTTCCTTCCTCTCTTTCTTCCTCTTTCTCTTTTATTCTTTAGATTTTTCTTTTATTCTATGTAAAATCCTCAATAAATACATTTTTTAAAAAAAATAACTTTCTTCTTTTTTAGCTCTTCTTTCTTTCTTTCTTTCTTTCTTTCTTTCTTTCTTTCTTTCTTTCAATTTGTTTTTTGTTCAATGTAAAATCCTCAATAAATACAATTTTTTTTTTTTAAAAAAAAGGTTTGTTTTCTTTCTGGGTGGCATTTTTATCACTGTTATTTATCTGTCTCAGTGGAGCTGCCTGACTATGAAACAAATTCATTTCTTCCTGCATTGTATTGTGACTATTTGCTGTTGGGTACCTGTGATTGAACACGGGATTGGGGTTGAGTGCTTTCCAAGGCAGCCATTTTGAGATGTGAGTATGCGGGTGCTTACCGTAAGGAGGTTGAAGGTTTGGTGAACTGGTGTAAGGAAAACAGCCTAGTTTTAAACACTGGAAAAACCAAAGAGATCATTGTCGGTTTCAGAAAAGGCAGGCACAACCACACTCCTCTGTGCATTAATGATTCATCTGTGGAGATGGTTACCAGCATCAATTTCCTGGGTTTGGTTGCTCAACAGCGAGACCCTAGTGAAGCGGGCACAGCAGCGCCTGCATTTTCTGTATCGCACGAGAAAAGCACATCTTCCTTCCCCTGTCCTTACCACTTTTTACAGAGGGACGATTGAGAGCATCCTGTCATTCAGTATCACAGTCTGGTTTGGAAGCATCACTGCTTCAGACAGGAAGGCGGTGCAGAGGGTGGTGAGGATGGCAGAAAAGATAATTGGCAGTTCCCTCCCTTCCATCCAGGACATGGCATGATTGTCTGGGATGCTACACATCCTCTCCATGACCTGTTTTCCTTGTTACCTTCTGGGAGGAGGCTTCATGGTATCTGAAGAAGAACATCCAGATTCAGTCCCAGTTTTGTTCCATACAGTATCAACCTTGTGAACTCTCAAGCTTCCTCCTTCCGTTATGTATTGAAGATGGACAGTGATTAATATTTATATGTTACTTATATGTAAGGGTGTAGGTCTATCCATATGTTGTATATAGGATGTTTAAAATATATGTTATGTATGTGTACACTTTGAGAGCAAACAACTAAATTTCATTTTTAATGTGTGCCATGGTGCCCACAGTAAAAAATGACAATAAAGGTTATCTAGCTAGCTATCTAAGTCCATCAGCTCAGATCTAGGAACAGCTTTATGGCAAGAACATACATTCTTGAGGGTACACAAGAACAAAATCAAATTAAAAGATGGAGGAACAAGACCATCGAGCAAGGAATAACATTAAAGGAGGATATGGCTGAAGGCTCTAGCCTCACTTATACTACTTCAGGGGTGGGGAACGATGGCCCTTTTATGACTTGTGGACTTCAACTCTAAGAATGCTGGCTCAGGAATTCTGAGAATTGGAGGACCCTGAATAGGTTGAGAGTTGGAGCACCTAAATGTAAAACCAATGTGCTCAAGTGGAGCCTCTTAGTGGATAACAACACACTGTGTGAATGTGGAGAGACGCAGAGCCTAGCCCTTCTGCTGGTATGTTGACTAGTATCAGAAACATGATCCAATAATTACTTATTTTGGTCAATGACAAAGCCAAGAAGGTGGCCTTGTTTGATCTAGACATGGAAGAAGTTTGATCTAGACATGGAAGTAGTAGTAGTAGTAGTAGTAGTAGTAGTAGTAGTAGTAGAAGAAGAAGAAGAAGAAGAAGAAGAAGAAGAAGAAGAAGAAGAAGAAGAAGAAGAAGAAGAAGAAGAAGAAGAAGAAGACCACCACCATAGGTATCAGATATAATTAGAAGATATGCTTGATGAGAAACCAAGTTACACACAGCATTTTCTGTATTTCTTGATGATCTAACAAAGTCTCTGTTCAGATCAAATCCATTTATAGAGATCAAAATAAATACACTTTCCTTCTCCTTGACCTTCCTTTTGGCAGAAGATCCTCCCAGTAATAAATGAGAGTCCCTTTTATGTTTCTTTCTAAGTCAACAGACAATTGATGGATGAGGTGGTGTGGTCCAATCAATTTATCAGGTTAGTTCTATTTTTAGCCATGGTCTAACACAATGGATGGACAAAGTTTTTGATGTCACCTATATGATCAATGTCCCATATGCTTGGCATCTGTCTGTAACTGATATGAACAGTAGATCGTAAGCTAGATTCTTCAAGCCGATGCTTTTATTATGAAAAAAAAATATTGATGGCTGAGAATCTCCATAGATACTAAAGAATAACTGTACATCTGTTGAGGACAGCAGAAACATGGTTAGTTTATCTAATCCAAAGCTCTTTATCCTACTTCTATGACTGATTTTAAAGTCATGTTTATTTTATATTTGAATTGTGATCTGCCTTGGAAGCTAATATTGAATCTATATAGGATGATGCTTGGGTAATGAAACATCTGCAACAAAACAACCAAGTTCAGAGAGTACCAAGGACCCCTCATTTTGTAATTGTCATAACAGGCTTTATATGAAACTATCAAATCTCAGTATATGGTAGCCATCAGAAGTCAAGAACTGACATCAAAAATTGGAGCCCAAAAAGCTAGGGCAAGAATCAAAACAATGTGGTTAAACTAGGACACAGGTAGGCAACCTTGGCTCTTTTATGACTCGTGGATTTCAACTCCCAGAATTCCTGAGCCAACCATGCTGGCTCAGGAATTCTGGGAGTTGAAGTCCACGAGTCATAAAAGAGCCAAGGTTGCCTACCCCTGAACTAGGAGATCAAACCTAAGAGATGAGCTAAGCTCTGGAGGACAAGGGTCAAAGCAGCAATCAGGACAAGCTAGAGTCAATAATTCTGATTTCTATCAATTTTCATCGGTGAAAGAGGATTTGTTTGAGGGATTGATTCCCTTCTAAAGAAGAAAATTTTGAAAAACATTCTTAACAGGTGCTATGCAGTGTTCCTGAGACAGCCAATAGAAGAATGTCCTGTCTTTATTTTACTATCTCTTGAGGCCTCCAACTTCCTTGGTTTTTCATAATTCCAATAAACCCCAAGAAAGACCTTATAAAAGAGCAGTTGCGTTCTCATCAAAAGAATGTCCTACCTCGATGGAATTCCTCTCCTGGAGAAATGTAGAGAAACAGAACACCAAATTTAATGGCCACAAGTCTTGTAAAGAATTCTGAAAGTCCATTTGTACCTAGACCAGGGGTAGGCAACCTTGGCTCTTTTACGACTCGTGGACTTCAATTCCCAGAATTCCTGAGGCAGCCATGCTGAGGGGAAAGAGAGAGGTTTCCAAGCTGAGCCAATGCTGGCTCAGGAATTCTGGGAGTTGAAGTCCACGAGTCATAAAAGAGCCAAGGTTGACTACCTCTGACCTAGACCTAAGGAGTAGAGTTTTGGACAGAAATCTGGAAAGACCATTTTCAGCTCGTCCTAGAGATTACTGTTTCAACAGCTTCACAAATTTGGGGTGAAGCTATTTTTTTTAGGGAATTTTCTGGTAGTTTTTCTCTGTTCCAGGGTGTGTGACTTCCAAATTGTGATGTTTTTTTGCTCCCAACGTAGAGTAGTTTGATTATAATTACCAAACCTTTTAGTAATCCATAGCTATGAACAGCTTGTAGAGTAAACAGAATAATGGAATTAGAAGGGACCTTGGAGGTCTTCTAGTCCAACCCCTTGCTCAATCAGGAGACCCTATACCAGTGATGGTGAACCTTTTAGAGCAGTGGTTCTCAACCTGTGGGTCGGGACCCCATTTGGGGTCGAACGACCATTTCACGGGGGTCGCCAAACAAGGCTGTCCGCCATTTTTTCCCCTTTTCTTTGGCCACGCCCCTGGCACCCGGTGATGTATAAGTGGTTGGGGGTCACCACAACATGGGTAACTGTATTATGGGGTCGCGGCATTAGAAAGGTTGAGAACCACTGTTTTAGAGACTGAGTGCCCCAAAACAGGCCCTGCCCCCATCCTGCCTGCACCGCCCCCACCTTACCCCATCCTGTCCCAGTGCCTGCCCCCTGCCCCTTGCCCCGCCTGTCCGCAGGGCCACCCACTGCCTCCACAGCCTGCCACAGATTGCCCAGGCGGCCAGCAGCACCATGGCAGCCACGTCCTCTGCCTGCGCCCCGCAGAATCAACTGTGCACGACAGGGCATGAGGGCGGAGTCTTCTCTCTGCTGCCATGTTCTTGGCTGCACTGTTTCATGTGAGCCGCGCTCGGAGGCAATTCTCTTGTAGGGGGCTGCTGGTGAGGTGGGGCCGCGGAGGGAGGCAGGGCTGGGGCGACGGCACACGTGCCCACAGAAAGGGCTCTGAGTGCCACCTCTGGCATGCATGCCATAGATTCACCACCACTGGCCTATACCATTTAGGACAAATGGCTGTACAATCTCTTCTTAAAAACCTCCAGTGATGGAGCGCCCACAATTTCTGGAGTACTTTTATAGCGTAATTATAGACTCTTGTGCCTTGAATACTTTTTATTCTGAATACATTTGCAACTGGAGAGGGAGTCGGGCAATTTACAGTCCAGTCCAGCATATTATAGATCTATCTGACCTAATCCTTATTTCAATTTTGATTTATTTTGATTTCCTTTGGAATTTGGAGCCATTTTAAAATCTCTCTAACGACTCCCCAGTTGAGAAAAATGGCTACTCTCCTGTCAATCCTTCTTTGATACAATTCCAGCTGAAAAATAGGAGCAGATAAGTTTAATAATTTGGTGTGAAGCATAATTAGTAAGACCTCTTGGGATTGTTTCATCTCTGCCTATTACTTTATATATTCATTCATTAGCTGTCTTCAGCAATATCAATTTAGGTCTGATTTTCCCCCTTCCCAGATAATTAAACTATTACAAAGAAAATGAAAATTTGTATAGGATTTCCTGCCTGACCAGGGGGTTGAACTAGATGACCTTCAAGGTCCCTTCCAACTATTATTATTATTATTATTATTCCTCATTCAAATTTTTTTTTAGGAAACAAATAAAAGAGGAAGAAAAAGAATCCCAGGATATTATCTGAAGTCTGGAAAATCAACTGGCAGTGTAGGAGCCAAATTTTCCCCAGAATCAATTTTATTTGTCCCTTGGATGCCTTTACTGAATTTGTTTTGTTTTTTTCCCCAAGTAACAATGAAGTTGGTACTTGCAACTTAGCTAGGCTGGGAAACATAAAGTGAAGAATGGTGTTTTCTTTGCAAAAGTTAATTGGAGAAATGATCCAGATTAAAAAAAAAAAGAAAAGAGATAATGTGCCAACCTGGCAATTACAGTGTGTTTAAAGAAAGTAATAAATATGAATATAATAATTATATGCTATCACCTGTAAAGTTGTAAGTGTCTAGTAACAAAGAAATTATACAAAACAGGAATAAGTTGGATTGGATTTTTTTTTCTTACTAATGTATGACTAAATGGCGACCATTATAGCAACCGCATTGTTGCTGTGACTTTTAAATGACTGATTCTTCTACATAATAATTATGCTTCTGAGTACCCCAACTATTGTTAGAGGACAAATCTTCATATTCCATGTCTCCTCCCCAGCCTATCACAGAGGCAAATTAAATAATAATTCCTCCTCCTCCTCCTCCTCTTCCTCCTTTACAAGCCACTACATTCACAGGTCCACACAGTTTTTGTTAAATTCGCAGGTTAAAGGCATTGCAAGGAAACGAGTAGTGTGAACAGCAAGTCTTCTTTATTCATTCACCCACAAGCAGCAACAGAAAAAATGGCACGCAGGCCTTTTATAGTGTCCTTGCAAAGGCCAGTATCAGCCAATGAATGCAAGGCTGTTTTCACGCCTTGCACATGCGCGCAAGGCTGGAGACAGCCAGTCTGGTCCCGGGCAGCCTTGTGGTTTGGCCGGGACCCTTTGCAACATTTCTGAGCCTGCTGAATGATTCAGCAGGCCCAGAACATAACAGTTTTGTTGCCGTGACTTTTGTAAACAGGGTGCCATTACCAACTGACAGACAATGACCAGTCTAAACTCATCAACTCTCTTTGGTACTTAAAACAGAATTTAAACTCAGGCCTTCCAGACTTCTAACCCAGCCACTACTACAGCAAACTGGCTTAGTTGCTGCAATTTTAAAGTAGTGTTTTTTGGCTTCTGACATGAGTCTTGATGTATGAATAATCTACAATGCCTCATCCATAAGCCATTTATATGGCTGTTTGTCTATTTTTCTACTATAACAGTAAAATCAAACACAAGTTACTGTATATTCTGGTGTATAGGGCGACCCGGCATATAAGACGACCCCCGTGTTCAACGCTGGGTCGCAAGACGATTGACGCCAAGTCGCAAGACGATCGACGCTGAGTCGCATGCCTAGAAAGTTGTCTTATATGCCGGAAACTATGTTATTTCTGGCGTATAAGACGGTCGATGCTGAGTCGCATGCCTAGAAAGTTGTCTTATACGCCGGAAACTACGTTATTTCCGGCGTATATGACGATCGACGCCGTGTCGCATGCCTAGAAAGTCGTCTTATTTCCGGCGTATAAGACGACTCGGCATATAAGACGACCCCCGAGTTCAGAGGCTGTTTCAATGCTCTCAAAAGTCGTCTTATACACTGGAATATACGGTAAATTTAAAGAGAGAAAAAAGAAAGGAATAAAAAATGCAAGGCAAAAAGAAAGAAAAAAGTAAAAGAAAAAAACAGAAAAAGAAGAATATAATAAAAATATAGAGCGACTTGCAATCTTAAATCCAAGTATAAACAAATTTAGTAATTCTTTACCCTCTCTAACAGCAAATGTTTATCTCTTCATCTCATATTTCATCTCTTTTCTATAAAGAAGTTTATAAAGCATCTTCTTTTTAGTCCTCGTCTCAGCAGAAAGTTCGTAAAGGTTAGTGGATAGTAACAATATATCTTTGTCTTTAATTCTGATCAGATAAAACAACTTTATATTCCTTCCTTTTTCTTCTATCAATCTTAATATTTAGTGCATTAAATATTGCCATAGGATTTTATTTCTCTTCATTTCTTCTTGGTCCCATTGCTCAGAGTTCTTTAAGAAGCCATTCTTGTAAAGAAGGAAAAAATAGTAGGTAAAAATATATCCAGATCACTCTGTTGGTTTATTATTTGTATTTTCTTTTCTAATTGTAAAACATCAGCTAATTTCTTTTGTATATCCAGTGAATCATGCTTTTCTAAGTCAGACCCTGAGACTGCCAGTTGTAAATCTACTTAGACTGTCAGTTGTAAATCCAGTTTTGATGCCATCTCTATCTTATTAGATAAAAATTGTTCTATATTTATCTTTTCTACAATATTTTTTTTGGACATAGCCTATCCATCAAAGCAGACCTCATTATTAACACTGTTGATATCATGGTCACTGTTTTCTGATTCCATTCTTCAAATGTCTCCTTCCATATTTATAATGTCATAATCTTTTGCGCCATCTTGCAGACCTGTGTATATTTCCCCTCCCTAAAAGCTTTAGTCCCCTCTAGTGCCCAGTTTCGAAATCATAAAATTATTATAGGCTATCATCTCTTGATGATTCATTTGCTTTAATTGCTCCAGTTCCTCCGTGAAAAACTCAAAACAGGGTCTAAGAAGTACCTTTTATTCTCCAATTCATGAAATGGCTCAACTGTTTCCCAAGCTCTTTTTTTTTTTTTTTACTGCAAATATATTTAGAATTCTTACTGAATTTCCTTATGTTTCTTGCTATGGCAGCAGTCCCCAACTTTTCTGGCTTTGTGCACTGGTGATGGCAGTGGTGATGGGTGGGTGTTTGAGATGGTTTTGTGCGAGCCACTCGCACAAATGGAGCTTGGCTCGTGCTAGGGGAGCTGCGTGCATGCACACACACACCCGCCCTCTGCTTGCACTGCCTGGTTCCAAATGGGCCATAGCCCAGGAGTTGGGGACACCTATACGGTGGGACCCTATCCTTATCCTCTTCCTTCCAATCAATGGTGGGATTCAGCCAGTTCACACCACTTTGGCAGAACTGATAGCTACTTTTTTGTTACCCAGGCCCAGAATGGACTTCCAGAAGCAGCATCCACATAGAAAACCGGTTGTTCACCTATTTGAATCCCACCAATGGTTCCAATTCTCCTTCTCTGCCCTCCCTCATTTCAGAGTCTTTTTCACAAGTCCTCTCTTTTTTTAGGAATTTTTTTGCTTGCAATCAAATTTAGCTGGGTTGGATTTGGCTGCACATTTGCCTCTTGCATAAATGTAATAGCATTCTGATGTTATATTCTGAACAGAATAGAATGGAACAGAACAATGGAGTTGGAAGGGACCTTGGAAATTTTCTAGTCCAAACTCTGCTCAAGTAAGAGCCCCTATACCAGAGGTCTTCAAACTTGGCCCTTTTATGACTTGTGGACTTCAACTCCCAGAATATGCTCAGCCAGCATGTCTGGCTGAGGAATTCTGGGAGTTGAAGTCCACAAGTCATAAAAGAGCCAAGTTTGAAGACCCCTGCCCTATACCATTTTAGACAATGGCTGTCCAGTCTCTTCTTAACAGTCTCCTGTGATGGAGCACTCACAACCTCTGGTGGCAAGCTATTTCACTAATTTATTGTTCTCATTGTCAGGAAATTTATCAATTGTAGATTGGTTCTCTCCCTTGATTAGTTTCCATCCATTGCTTCTTTTTCTGTCTTCAGATGCTCTAGAATAACTTGACCCCCTCTTCTCTGTGGCAGCCCCTTAGATATTGGAACATGGCCATCATGTCACCCCAGTCCTTATTTTCATTAAATTAGACATACCCCCAATTCCTGCAATCATTCTTCATATGTTTTAGCCTCCAGTCCCCTAATCATCTTTGTTGTTCTTCTCTGCACAATTTCTAGAATCTTAACATCTTTTCTATATTGTGGTGACCAGAACTGGATGCAGTATTCCAAATGTAGTAATAATAGTAATAGTAGTAAAGTTGGAAGGGACCTTGGAGGTCATCTAGTCCAACCCCCTGCTCAGGCAGGAAACCCTACACCATTTCGGACAAATGGCTGTCCAGTCTCTTCTTAAAAACTTCCAGTGTTGGAGCATTTACTGCTTCTGGAGGCAGCTGTTCCACTGATTAATTGTTCTCACTGTCAGGAAGTTTCTCCTTAGTTCTAGGTTGCTTCTCTCCTTGATTAGTTTCCACCCGTTGCTTCTTGTCCTGCCTTCAGGTGCTTTGGAAAATAGCTTAATTCCCTCTTCTTTATGGCAGCCCCTGAGATATTGGAATACTGCTATCATGTCCCCCCTTGTCCTTCTCTTCGTTAAACTAGACATACCCAATTCTCGCAACCGTTCCTTATATGTTTTAGCCTCCAGTCCCCTAATCATCTTTGTTGCTCTTCTCTGTACTCTTTCTAGAGTCTCAACATCTTTTTTACATCGTGGTGACCAAAACTGGATGCAGTATTCCAAGTGTGGCCTTACCAAGGCATTGAAGAGTGGTATTAATACTTCACGTGATCTTGATTCTATCCCTCTGTTAATGCAGCCTAGCACTGTGTTGGCCTTTTTGGCAGCTGCAGCACACTGCTGGCTCATATTTAAGTGATTGTCTACTAGGACTCCGAGGTCCCTCTCACAGTTACTACTATTGAGCATGGTGCCACCTATGCTGTACTTGTGCATTTGGTTTTTCTTGCCTAAATGTAGAACCTTGCTTTTTTCACCATTGAATTTCATTTTGTTAGTTAGTGCCCAGTGTTCAAGTCTGTCCAGATCCTTCTGTATCTTAAGCCTGTCTTCTGGAGTGTTGGCTATTCCTGCCAGCTTGGTGTCATCTGCAAATTTGATGAGTTCCCCATCTATCCCTTCATCCAAATCGTTGATGAAGATGTTGAAGAGTACTGGGCCCAGAACAGAGCCCTGGGGCACCCCACTACACACTTCCCTCCATATAGATGCAGTTCCATTGAGGACCACTCGCTGAGTACGGCCGGTCAGCCAGCTACGGATCCATCTGGTGGTGGTTCTGTCTACCCCACATTTTTCTATCTTGTCAAGTAGTAGGTTGTGATCTACTTTATCAAATGCCTTACTGAAGTCCAAGTAAATTATGTCCACAGCATTCCTCTGATCCACTAATTTTGTCACTTGGTCAAAGAATGCAATAAGATTTGTCTGGCATGATCTATTTTTGACAAACCCATGTTGGCTTTTAGTAATGACTTTGTTTGCCTCTAGGTGTTCGTTGATTCGTTGTTTGATTATCTTTTCCAGGATCTTCCCAGGTATTGAGGTCAGGCTGATAGGTCTGTAATTTCCTGGATCCATTTTTTTTTCCTTTTTTGAGGATGGGAACTACATCAGCTCTTTTCCAGTCCTCTGGTAGTTCCCCTGTGTTCCAGGATCTTTGAAAAATATAGTTCAGTGGCTCCGATATCACATCTGCCAGTTCCTTGAGAACTCTGGGGTGTAATCCGTCTGGTCCTGGCGATTTGAACTCATCTAGGCTGGACAGGTGCTCACTAACGATTTTCTTGCCTATCTTAACTTGTGTTTCTGTTTTGTTTTTTGTGGCACTATTTTTGATAGGTTGGTCTGTTTTTTCCCTTTGTGTAAAGACAGATGCAAAAAATGAGTTAAATAGTTCTGCTTTCTCCCTGTTGCTTGTCACCTTCTTGCCACTTCCACCCACTAATGGACCAATCATTTCCTTCACTTTTTCTTGTTTTTTACATGTTGAAAGAAGCTTTTTTTGTTATTTTTGACTTTGGTCGCAAGCCTCAGTTCATTTTGAGCCTTGGCTTTCTTCACTTCATCTTTGCAGGCTCGGGCTATTTGCTGATATTCTGACTTAGTTATGTTCCCCTCTTTCCACTTTCTATACTTGTCCTTTTTATCTTTCAATTTGTCAGAGAGTTCTTTATGCAGCCATGCTGGTTTCTTTTGAGAGCTGTTGTTTTTCCTCTTTGTTGGTATTGTGCTAGACTGTGCTTTTATTATCTCATTTTTCAAAATTTTCCAAGCTTCTTGAGTTGTTTTCCCCTTGAGGATTCTCATCCATGGAATCCTTCCCAAGCCCTCTCTAAGTTTATTGAAATTAGCTCTCTTGAAGTCCAAGACTCTAGTTTGACTGTGTTCTATTGGTTGTGCTTCTATAATGTTGAATTCTAATATTGCATGATCACTTCCTCCCAGGGTTCCTATGGCTCCAACACCGTCTATCATTTCATCTCTGTTAGTGAGAATTAGATCCAAAATGGCTAATCCCCTAGTTCCATTCTCTACTTTTTGGGAGACAAAGTTGTCTGCTAGGTTTGCCAGGAACCTGTTTGATCTTCCACTTGGTGCGGAGTTTGTCTCCCAGTTGATGTCAGGGTAGTTAAAGTCCCCCATTACTATTGTGATGTGCTTCCTACATACCTTAGTTAGCTGACTAGCAAAAAGTTCATCTATTTCCTCTGTTTGGTTGGGTGGTCTGTAGTATACACCTATGGCAATGTCATTTCCCCCCCCCTTTTATATTGACCCAAATGCATTCAAGACAGTTTTTATCATTGTTGTACTCTATTTCTGTGAGATGTAGTTATTTCTTATATAGAGAGCAACTCCACCTCCTCTTTTATTTGGTCTGTTTCTTTTAAATAATTTAAATCCCTCTAGCTGTGTGTTCCATGTGTGAGTTTCATCCCACCATGTTTCCGTAATGGCAACAATATCGTATCTGCCCTCATTAACCTGAATTTCTAGTTCACCCTGTTTGCTGTTCATACTCTGTGCATTGGTGTATAAACATTTGAGTCCTTTGTGGGTGGCCCTGTGTTTCCTTTCTACATAACCTGTGTGGTGCCTGAGTTCCCCTATTGTCTTACCACCTATTTGGTTAGTGCACTTTATATGGCACTCGCTATTAGAGGCTTCATTTTGATTGGTAGCAAGGTTGGTATTCTTGTCCACACACACATCTGTGCTACATGGACTGATAGCCCTATAGTTTTTAAATTGCCGGGGACAGGGTTGTTCCGTATCAATTAACTCCCTGTCCCCGCTGTTTAGTTTAAATTTCCCTCCAGAAAATCTGTGAATTTATAGCCGAGTAACTCAGTCCCTTTTTTTGATGGATGCAAACCATCTCTTTTGTACATCTTTTGATTGGACCAGCTACTGACATCGTGACTAATATATCCAAAGCCTTCCCCTTTACACCATTCCTTTAGCCACATATTGAATTGTGCTATGCGCTGGCCTTTTCCGTTTTGCTCCTTATACACTGGTAAAACCTCTGAGAAAGTAAGCCTACAGCCTATTCTGCTAAGTTCCTTCCCCAAGCTCTGGAAATCATTCTGCACAGAGAGTACATCTTTTTGGGACAGATCATTAGTGCCAAGATGTACAATAGCCTCCACATCACAGTCCTTGCTGCCATTCTTGATTATTTTAGAAATACGCTTCTTGTCCCTACTGGCAGTAGCACTGGAAGACACCTGACCTCTTTCAAAGCCTCTGTGTCCTTTCCTAAATTTACATCCCTTATAATTGAATCACCTACCAGAAGGTAGCTTCTCTTTTTGGGAGCCTTTCTATTCTTGCATGACTGATGTGCAATACCTGATTCACACTTCTCCCTGTCAAAATCTAGTTCTTCATCTCGGACCACAATCCCCTGCTTATTTGAGTTATCTTCACAAATACCTTTACCAGTCTCCTTAATGTCCCTATTAAGGTCAGCAAGAGCACTGTAGCTGTTGTGCAGGGACACAGCGAAAGCTTTGTGTTTATGGTTCACAGCTCTCACCCTGCCAGATCCCACGGTTGTCCACACTGCCCTTTTCCTGCAGGATCTTTGTGGTAAAGGGGGCTGATAGCAGGGAGGCTTACTAGAGTAGAGGGGCTGAACTGGACACCTAATTTCTGCCCGAAGAGCACGGATTACAGACCCTAGGTAAATGATCTGTCCTTGTAGGCTAGTGATTTGTTTACAGATAGGACAGTTTCCAAGTTTGAAAAGGGTACTGCGAAGGACGGCTGCAAAGCAGGTGTTGCACTGAACTAAGCCGGACATCTTAGATACAGGGGATGTCAGACACACTTGCCCTGAATGTACTGCTACTGTTTGTGATTTTTAGTTATATAGTTATATAATTCGCGCGCCGTTAGGCGCGCGGGCCGCTACTTTCCTGGTGGATTCTCCCAAAACTTACAGTTTAAGCAGTAGCTGGTGGAATGTAGCACGTTCCAGCAACCCGATCAGAGTTGGAATGGGGTTTAAATAGAGTATAATACCCTATAAATATAATGGAGATCCAATCAGGGCCTTGCTACTTTCCTGGTGGATTCTCCCAAAACTTACAGTTTAAGCAGCAGCTGGTGGAATGTAGCACGTTCCAGCAACCCGATCTTACCATGGCATTACAAAGTGGTATTAACACTTCACGTGATCTTGATTCTATCCCTCTGTTAATGCAGCCTAGCAGTGTGTTGGCTTTTTTGGCAGCTGCAGCACATGGCTGGCTCATATTTAAGTGATTGTCCACTAGAACTCCGAGATCCCCCTCACAGTTGCTACTATTGAGCAAGGTGCCACCTATGCTGTACTTGTGCATTTGGTTTTTCTTGCCTAAATGTAGAACCTTACTTTTTTCACCATTGAATTTCATTTTGTTAGATAGCGCCCAATGTTCAACTCTGTCAAGATCCTTCTGTATCTTAAGCCTGTCTTCTGGAGTGTTGGCTATTCCTGCCAGTAATGATAATAACGTGTGATGAACCATAATGATAATAACAACATGACAAAGTAGCAACAAGAGTGCATTGGAAGATTTGCAAGAAATATCACTTGCCCTCAAGCAAGGATTGGTGCGACCATAAAGTAGAGAAAGTCATAAATAATGAAGAAGCTAAATTGCTCTGAAATTTTAGAATTCAAACAGATAAGCAGCTGCCACCTAACACCCTAGACTTAACAACTTTCAACAAGAAAGACAAAAAAGTCTGGGAAGCAAATGTGGCAGTACCTGGAGACAACAGAAGAGAAAGAACTGGGAAAAAACACAAAATATAAAAATCTGAAAATAGACGTAGAGTAACTGTTGCAAAAGTAAGCACCGGTAGTATCCTTGGTGATAGGTGCCTTGGGTGCTATCTCAAAACATCTGGAGCATCACCCAAAGATGCCTTTTCAAGAGGCAACTGGACTTTCATTGTTCTTCCTTGAAGAGGTTTCACTTCTCATCCAAGAAGCATCTTCAGTTTTGACAGAAGAAGCTTTTTAGATAAACTGAAGAAGCTTTTTGGATGAGAAGCAAAACCTTTACAAGAAAAAACCAGAAAGTCCAATTGGCTCTTGAAAAAGAACCTTCGGAACAACCATGACCTGGATGGACTAAGACTCTCCATAGACATTTGGAGCATCACTTCAACACCATCAACATTGACAAAAATCACTATCAATCAATTGTCAAAAGGCTGGAACAACTTACATTCTGCAACTGTCCCTTTAACATCATCAAACAACAACATCTGCCAATCCCAAGTCTTGGGGAAAGACTCAATAGATGAACAAAAATGCCAAATCCAGCTTAAACAAGTGGCTGACTTGGGCAATCAACTATAACAATAAAGTTTTATGCAACTGATTTGGCATTCACCATAAGTAGGATATACTTTCTAACTTTCTGTCAGCTTCTGAAATATTCTATCTATTGAGGGAGATATAATAATAACAAAAACAACAACAACAACAACAATAATAATAATAATAATAATAAAGTTGGAAGGGACCTTGGAAGTCATCTAGTCCAATCCCCTGCTCAGGCAGGAAACCCTATACCATTTTGGACAAATGGCTGTCCAGTCTCTTCTTAAAAACTTCCAGTGTTGGACCATTCACAGCTTCTGGAGGCAGGTTGTTCCACTGATTAATTGTTCTAACTGTCAGGAAATTTCTCCTTAGTTCTAGGTTGCTTCTGTCCTTGATTATTGCTTCTTGTCCTGCCTTCAGGTGCTTTGGAAAATAGCTTGACTCCCTCTTCTTTGTGGCTGCCCCTGAGATATTGGAACACTGCTATCATGTCCCCCCTCGTCCTTCTCTTCATTAAACTAGACATATCCAATTCTAGCAGCCGTTCCTCATATGTTTTAGCCTCCAGTCCCCTGATCATCTTTGTTGCTCTTCTCTGTACTCTTTCTAGAGTCTCAACATCTTTTTTACACCGTGGTAACCAAAACTGGATGCAGTATTCCATGTGTGGCCTTACCAAGGCATTGTAAAGTGGTGTTAATACTTCGCGTGATCTTGATTCTATACCTCTGTTAATGCAACCCAGCATTGTGTTGGCTTTTTTGGCAGCTGCAGCACACGGCTGGCTCATATTTAAATGATTGTCCACTAGGACTACGAGCTCCCTCTCACAGTTACTACTATTGAGCAAGGTACCCCCTATACTATACCTGTACATTTGGTTTTTCTTGTCTAAATGTAGAACCTTGCTTTTTTCACCATTGAATTTCAAGATGCAGCCAGACAAATCTATAGTCAGATAAAGGGATGACTTGTAGTTATAATAGCATCTCAAAATATTTTTTCTTCTGTGGCAGAACTCAGGAGCATGTTGACTCACAGATGAAGTGAACATCATGACCTTTGCAATGCTATATTCCAAGCAGGACCACAGAGATTCACAACATTCACAAGCTATTACTTGTAGTGAATGTTATGATTTTTTTTTTTTCCAGAGCAACCAGGTTCCCAACTTAAGGAGCTGTCCTGAGCCATAATAATGAGTTTTCTGAGAAATATTGGAGTAGGTTTCTTACCTAACGTATATCTCAGGGAATCTGAGTATACCCTAGTAATGAATGTAATATAATTTTAATGAGAAATTCGCTTTATGGCTCAGACTACACGAGGACATAACTTCTCATAACATAATTACATTTGATTAATCAGCAGGAATGATTAGATTCAGATGAAATGTTGGATTTCTCCTTTTTTCCCCTTCCCTCCTTTCTTTGAATATGTAATGAAATTAATTAGTTTAAGAATAGTAGATACAGAATCTCTCTCTCTGTGTGTGTGTGTGTGTGTGTGTGAGAGAGAGAGAGAGAGAGAGAGAGAGAGAGAGAGAGAGAGAGCACATGTGTATTCATCAGAAACACTTCCATGCCCCTGAAAGCAGACCCTCTTCTCTGCCTTGGTTCGTGGGGCTACCCCCACCACCACCGCCTGTCCACACCCCCGTGTTGGCCACCAGGGACCAGACTGACTCCTGGAGCGAATCTCTTTGAGGGACCAGGTGTGCTCCCAAAGCAGCAGTGCCACCACCGCCTTGATCTCTCTGACTCCGGAGAAAGCCTCTGTGTCATCAGAGGCGGAGGAGGACAAGGTGGCAGAAGACATCCCGCCTCCAAACAAGCACCCTCTCAAAAGCCACGACAATGGCGTCCATCAGCTGATGCTGCTCTTGTGATCTGCGCCTCGGAAGCTCCCTAAAGTGGTTCCCCCCCACTCCCTAAAGGGCTTTTGACTGGAGCTGGAATTGTGCATGAGTTCTGGCACCTTTTTTTTATTTACAAAAAAAGCACTGTATATATATATATGTGTGTGTGTGTAGGTCTTTGGTTATTCGGGTTTTCTCCCACATAAAATTGGAAGTGTCTTGGCGACGTTTCGACAAAGTCCCATTCGTCATTTTCAGGCTGGTCTTTTCGGCTTCGTGCTTCTAGGAGCACGAAGCCGAAAACACCAGCCTGAAGATGACGAATGGGACTTCGTCGAAACGTCGCCAAGACACTTCCAATTTTACATGGGAGAAAATCCGAATAACCAAAGACCTACATACAAACACCCGCAAAAACCTCAGAAAACATATATGTGTGTGTATATATATTTAAAATTCAATAAAAGCTACTGATCTCTGGGTTTTTAAATCTATGTACCTGGGTTTCACATTTTTAAAATTAAGGACATATATATGTGTGTGTGTGTGTGTGTAAATATAGGACAAAGCAATCTGCTACTGCTTTTTCGCTCCAGTCTAGGGGCATTTTTTGCAGGCAGGCAGGCAGGCACTGGAAAAAAAAAGTGACTTATGATCATTTGTCACACGACCATTGTAGCATCGCCATGGTCACATGATCAATATTCGGACACTTGGCAACTGGCTCAGATTTATTATGGTTGTAGTCTTCCGGGGTCATGTGATCCCCTTTTGTGACTTTCTGAAAATCAAAGTCAATGGGGAAGTCAGATTCATTTAGCAACCATGTTATTGTAGGAGACGACATGGGCTGAGCCCAAGGGAGGGGTCAAACACATCATCAGTCTGCACCCACAAGAGATCCAAGTCCAGACCAAGTGTAGAAAATGATATGTCCAGGCTGTTCTGATGAATAGAGGTAGAGAAGAGAGAGAGAGAGAGAGAAAGGGAAAGGGAAAGAAAAAGAGAGATGTTTATGGTATGTTAAAATGCTCTACAAGAATCTGAACTACTAATGCTCAAAGCTGGTGATATATAAGGGTCAATGGAAGCTTCTGAACAGAAGAAGTTTCTTGGATAAAAATTGAAACCTTTTCAAAGGAAAAAAAACAAGGAGGTCCAGTTGCCTTTGAGACATCCATCAGCCAGGGCCAGTTCCTGGAAGAGAAACTAGTTTTAGCTGTGTGGAAAACTATCAGGATTGGGGTCATCTGAATTTCAGAGAAAAGAGATTTCCAAAAGGGCATAAAGGAGTTTCTCTTGAGTTTCCTGTGTCTGCCATGCCTGAATGACTTTAAAGAAATTTCATTCTCAATATGGGGAATACAAATAATCCGATCTGTATGTTGTGCACCTGGAATGAGTGATTTCTTCCACACTGCAATATAGGTTTCGTTGTACCATAGAAAGAATGCTAATATATCCATGCTGCTCTTTTGAGTAACAAATATCATTTCAGCGTTCACCAAAATATACGTTCACACCTATTCTATAGCCATCAACCTTCAAGGTTGTGATTGAGATAGAGGAACAGCTTCCTCAAAACTTCCACCCTCCTGACAAAACAGCCACCACTGACTGTCCTGGTGCTCTGGAAGGTAAGTAAGGAGCTACTGGACAACTAGACAGAGCTGTCTGTTGCCTGGTCAAGAACAACCTTGGCCTGTATTGTTAAATAGACTGTACATTGAGGTATAATAATAATAATAATAATAATAATAATAATAATAATAATAATAATAATAATAATAAGAAGAAGAAGAAGAAGAAGAAGAAGAAGAAGAAGAATAAGAAGAAGAAGAAGAAGAAGAAGAAGAAGAAGAAGAAGAAGAAGAAGAAGAAGAAGAAGAAGAAGAAGAAGAAGAAGAAGAAGAAGAAGAAGAAGAAGAAGACCTTGGAGGTCATCTAGTCCAACCCTCTGCTCAGGCAGGAAACCCTATACCATTTCAGATAAATGGCTGTCCAGTCTCTTCTTAAAAACTTCCAGTGTTGGAGCATTCACCACTTCTGGAGGCAGGTTGTTCTACTGGTTAATTGTTCTAACCATCAGGAAGTTTCTCCTTAGTTCTAGGTCCTTCTCTTCATTAAACTAGACATATCCAATTCCAGCAACTGTTCCTCATATGTTTTAGCCTCCAGTCCCCTAATCATCTTTGTTGCTTTTCTCTGTACTCTTTTTAGAGTCTCAACATCTTTTTTACATCATGGTGACCAAAACTGGATGCAATATTCCAAGTGTGGCCTTACCAAGGCATTGTAATGTGGTATTAATACTTCACGTGATCTTGATTCTATCCCTCTGTTAATGCAGCCTAGCACTGGGTTGGCCTTTTTGGCAGCTGCAGCACACGGCCGGCTCATATTTAGGTGATTGTCCACTAGGACTCTGAGGTCCCTCTCACAGTTACTACTATTGAGGTAGAAAGATCAAAGGACAATCTAAGAAAATGGGGCTTTTGGGGGGAAGATACTATGTGTGAATGTGGAGAACAACAATCCATCTCACATATGCTAGGGTGCATATGATGTCCTTCAACATGCACAGAGGAAGACCTCATGCTAGTCAGAGAAAATGCTATCAATATGGCCTCATACAGGGTGATTGTCATCTAGCTTTAATCCTATTTCTTTTATGTACTTTTTATATGTGCTATATCTCTATAGTCTACTTTATACTTATTTTACCTGCTCAGTGTTGAACATTATATGTAAAAGAATTACAGAGTTGGAAGGGACTTTGGAGGTCTTTTAATCCAAGCAGGAAAACCTATACCATTTCAGACATATGGTTAGCCAATTTCTTCTTAAAATCCTCCAGTGTTGGAGCATCCCACAACTTCTGGAGGCAAGTCATTCCATTCCACTGTCTTAGTTCTAGGTTGCTTCTCTCTTTGGTTAGTTTCTATCCATTGCTTGTTGTCCTGCCTTCAGACACTTTGGAGAATAGCTTGACTCCCTCTTCTTTGGGACAGCCCCTGAGATACTGGAATATCATGTAACCCCTGCTCCTTCTTTTCATTAATTTCTACATATCTGTAATTGTCTATAATTTCTACATGTCTATCATTTGAAGGTGCTTCTTACATGAATAAAGAACCATAATATTTAGTTGCCCAACAACAGGACTATACATGCCCCAGCCGCCTTCTGTATGTGGCTTTTGTGCATGAATGCTTTTCTTATTTTAAGGTCATCTGCAGCATTAAATTTCATGGAACAATTTGTTCTTGCACTGATGAAGTGAACAGAACATTTCAACCCACTGATATTTTTCTTTCTTTCTTCCTTCCTTCCTTTCTGCAGCTTTCTGGGCTTTTTTAATGGAAATGTCAATGTTGCCTTAATTATTAGTACAAACCCAGAGCAAGAAATTATAGTACCGCCGTATCAGACAAAAGAGAGGGAAAAAATGGAATAACATGTAAAGTGAAAAGAATTGTTTGGATTCAGAATACCTAGAGATAGTTCTCTGATTCAGCTTTAGAGTGGTGAATCCACTCTAGTAACAACAGGGGAAAAACATGAAAACGAAATTGTTAGGACTCTCAAGTCTGAATTGCAAAACACAAAAAACAAAACCCTAGATGACCACTAGGTGGTCACAAAAACCTCAAATTTTCTGCATCTGTTACATAACATTTTAAATTCCATCTTTCCTTTCTTTCTCCTTCCCTTTCCCCTTTCTTTCTTCTAACAAGATACCATACTCACCTTACTTTCTAAGCATTTTTGATTGACCAACAAGGGGCTTGTTGATAATTATTAGGCAAAAAAATCTGTGTACATCCCATTTTTCCATAACTCTGTTCTTTGATCCTTATGTCCCTCTGAATTAGAATAGAATAGAGCTGGAAGGGACCTTGGAGGTCTTCTAGTCCAGCCCCCTGCTCATGCAGGAGAACCTATACCCTCTCAGACAGGTGAATGTCTAGTCTTTTCTTAAAAATCTCAGGTGATGGAGCGCCCACAATTTTTGTATCATGGTGACCAAAACTGGATGCAGTATTCCAAGTGTGGCCTTACCAAGGCATTGTAAAGTGGTATTAATACTTCGTGATCTTGATTCTATCCCTCTGTTAATGCAGCCTAGCACTGTGTTGGCTTTTTTTGGCAGCTGCAGCACACTGCTGGCTCATATTTAAATGACTGTCCACTAGGACTCCGAGGTCCCTCTCACAGTTACTGCTATTGAGCAAGGTACCCCTATATTATACCTATACATTTGGTTTTTCTTGCCTAAATATAGAACCTTACTTTTTTCACCATTGAATTTCATTTTGTTAGATAGCGCCCAGTGTTCAAGTCTGTCCAGATCCTCCTGTATCCTAAGCCTGTGGAATTCTGGGAGTTGAAGTCCACATGCCTTAAAATTGTCAAGTTTGGGAAACGCTGTTTTAAAGTACTGAAAGGCCAAGATAGGTACAGATCCTCATGCAGACACTGATTTACGGCACCTATTAATCAATCAATCAATTAACCAACCAACCATTTTGTAGTTTGCCACACAAGACTGCCACATGCAAACCAAAAGTCTCTCAGTTCTGTTTTTGCAGGTCCTGAAATGCTACTTCCATTAAGAGAGTCCTTCACAAAAGGGAACAAAGAATCTTCTGATGGTGGCAAATATCTGTAGCTCGGGTGTAGGATGAGGATGAAGGTTCATTCTCCAAGTTTGTGGGTTGGTTTCCGAATGTTTCATTACCAAGCTAGGTAACATCTTCTGGTTAAGGGATGCCTGTGTCTGTGTTCTTCTGCTTATAAAGGCTTTGTGTGGTCAATAGGTCTTGTGATGGGTCAGGTGTGAATGTGTCAAGTGAGGGTCTTGTGATGGGTCACAAGATTCATGCAACCCTCCCCAACATGCAACCCCCCCAACCAGCACTTCACCTCCCAGTGACCCTCATCTGACATGACCTCCCCATCATAAGACCCTCACTTGAAACACCCACACCTGACCCATCACAAGACCCTCACAAGACCCGTGGAGCAGTGCAGTCAAGAACATGGCAGCCAGGCAGCGTAGACAAGACTCTGCCCTCACACCCCATCACACACAGTTGATGCTGCGGGGCGCAGGCAGAGGGCATGGCCGCAATGGTGCTGCTGGGCTGCCTGGATGATCTACGGTGGACCTTGGAGGTGGTGAGTGGCTGTGCAGGCAGGCGGGGTGAAGGCGGGGCAGGGGGTGGAATGGGGGCGGGGCCAGTTTTGGGGCATTCAGTCTCTAAAAGGTTCACCATCACTACCCTAAACTCTTTTTTTAGCCAAAGACTGCAGATCTTCACAACTTGTAGATCTTCACAACCTCAGCCTCAACTCTTTTTAGCTGAAAACTCTAGAGGATCTTCTGGAGCCCAAACAACAGTGTTTCACTGAACCATGGTTCCTTCTCCCCAAACCATGATTTGCAAGAATGCTAATCACTTGCTGTAGGTGATTAGATAGATAAGATTAGATAGATAATCCACTTCATGTCTACGATTCCACCTTTTGGTGCTTTAATAACTTCACAGGGGTATATGTGATCTGTATGTGGTAGTTTGCAGATTTAATTTTAATTTCAAGATAAGGGTTAATTTATAGACATAGCTGCCGAAAAAAAAGTTACGTAACAACTCACATTCTAATATTATGCACCATCCATCTCTTCTTTTCATCTTTACAGGAAAAAAGTCACTTAATTCATCAGCTATTTGAATAAATATGTAACAAGAGAAAAACTGAGTATTTCATTTTGAAATGAGGTGCCAGAAGAAGCATATTTAATTTCACCAGCACCAAGGGTCAATGAGCATATGTTGAAGTTAAACATAAATTAATTGCCTAGCTTCTTTTATATGCAACCAGTATTTTATTTGAGCCAATGGCTCTTGTTCCGGGACAGTCAATATTTCTGAAAGCCTCACTATCGTGCATGCTTGATTCAGTGATTTCTTCCACAGATCCAATACTCATTAAAAAAAAAAAAACTTAGAAAGAATGTGATGTGGAAGACTTACTTCCTTTCTTTTAAGGAGATCTAATTAAGCATATCTAATTTACACCACACAATCCATCTCCCCAAGGAGAGAGTTAGCTGGGGAGAGTGAAAGAACATGAGCAGGACAGAATTGGTTATCCACTGCATAATTGTTCTCATTGTCAGGAAATTTCTCCTTAATCCTAAATTGGTTCTCTCCTTGATTAGTTTCCATCCATTGCATCTTGTCCTGCCTTCAGGTGCTTTGGAGAATAGCTTGACTCCCTCTTCTTTGGGGCAGCTCCTGAGATGCTGGAATACTGCTGTCATGTCACCCCTCTTGCTTCTTTTCATTCAGTCACTAAATCAGGGGTGTTCAAATTTATCCCTTTTATGACTTGTGGATTTCAACTCCCAGAATTCCTCAGAGAAGAGCAACAAAGATGATTAGGGGACTGGAGGCTAAAACATATAAGGAACGGTTGCTAGAATTGGGTATGTCTAGTTTAACGAAGAGAAGGACGAGGGGGGACATGATAGCAGTATTCCAATATCTCAGGGGCTGCCATAAAGAAGAGGGAATCAAGCTATTTTCCAAAGCACCTGAAGGCAGGACAAGAAGCAACGGTGGAAACTAATCAAGGAGAGAAGCAACCTAGAACTAAGGAGAAACTTCCTGACAGTGAGAACAATTAATCAGTGGAACAGCCTGCCTCCAGAAGTAGTAAATGCTCCAACACTGGAAGTTTTTAAGAAGAGACTGGACAGCCACTTGTCCGAAATGGTGTAGGGTTTCCTGCCCGAGCAGGGGGTTGGACTAGATGACCTCCAAGGTCCCTTCCAACTTTACTACTATTATTATTATTATTACAAGTCATAAGTTTGAAGACCCCTGCACTAAATGAATGACTGTAAGTCAAAGACTATCTGTAATTACCAATACATAGAATTTTTCCATTTTTATCCAAACTCAGACTCTGGGATATTGAAATTGAATGAGCTTTATAAACCCAGAAACCCTTAGGAAAAACAGTGTGTCATTTTACACAATTTTACAGCTGACAAGCTATTACACCTTTCCCATCCACCCATGATGAATAGCTTCACATTGTCTGGGGTCTGCACCGAGAAACAATTAATCTACCATGTAGGGTTTGAATGATGAGGCTATAATTGAGATAATGTTACTGCCAAATAATCAATATTAAACACAGTGGAGAAATGTCAAATGTCAACAGAAAGAAAGGGACTCTCTGATACGCCAGTGAAAACCATTTTCGCCCAGAAAACATAAAAAGCTCTTTACTAGGCTGAATGGAGACAACACACTCGATTGAAACAAATATTTTTTGTCACTCTATTATCCTAAATTCAGAATTCACTTGACATGCCACAGCCTGGAAAATGATCGTGAAGTACTTTCTTGGACTGTCATTTCAGCTCTTCTGTTGTTCGTCCATCGATTTCGATGAAGACCTTGACATCTTGTGAGTTGTGGCCATCAACGATGTGTCCGTAGGTGGCTAATAAGACCGATGTTAGCATGGAATGTTCTGCCACATATTGAACAAGGAAATATAGACACTGTTGATTCAGCATTTGCAGCTCTAGCTTTGCAGAGTGCTCGCTTTTCTTGTGCCAAGATTGTCCTTCTGTGTTCATATGTCTGGCAACCCTGGTACACCAAGGTGCGCCATTTCGGTCGATCATGTGCCAGAAGTTCCCAAGAGATGGTGTTAATATCCAGGGACTTAAGAGAAGCTTTTAACGTGTCTTTGTATCGCTTCTTTTGTCCCCCGTGTGATCGCTTTCCTTGAGACAGCTCACCTTAGAAGAGCTGTTTAGGGATGCGATGATCTGGCATCCTTACAACATGGCCCACCCAGCGCATCTGGGCTTTCATCAACAGAGTGTAAACTGATGATAGACCTGCTCTGGAGAGGACATCTGTGTCTGGTATCTTATCCTGCCACCGGATCCTCAGAATTCTACGAAGGCAAGTCATGTGGAAGTAGTTCAGTTGCCTAAAGTGCCTCCTGTACACTGTCCAGGTCTCACTAGCATACAATAGGGTAGTTAGCACTGCTGCCTGGTAAACTTTAAGCTTGGTAGCAAGACTTATTCCACAGCAGTCCCAGCTCTTCTAGAAACTCAACAAAGACTCAAAAAGAGATTATATCTTCTCCCTTTGCCTAATGTCAAAGTGTAGAAAAAGAAATTTACTGGAAAAACAAAAAAGGCCTTGGAATCTCTCTAGCCCTTCAACCTCATCCAAGGTAACTACAGATTTATAAGTGTCCCTTCTTATTGTGAGATACTCATTTACATGCACTGCTTTCTCTGCATTTGTAATCATTTTTCTTCAGTTTGAGGGACAAGGAACGGCTTTCGTATTATTTTCTCCTAAAGGAGAAGAACATAGAATAACAGGATTGAAAGGGCCCTTGGAGGTCTTCTAGTCCAGGGCTTTTCAACCAGTGGTACGGGTACCACCTGTAGGTGGTACGCAACCATCCTAGAAAAGTGGTAGTGGGGGAGAGGAATGAGCTGAACCGGTGGCAGCACCGCACAAGCCTGAGCGAGAGACGGCTGGAGCTGCAGGGCTGTCAGGGCTCAGCGGAAGCACAGGATCAGCGCTTCTTCGGGACTGTCAGGGCTCAGCGGAAGTGCCAGGATCAGCGCCAGGCTCCAGCTGGGGCTTGGCGCTGATCCTGGTGCTTCTGCTGAGCCCAGAAGAAGGGGTCAATCAGCTGGAATATTGCAGCATCTCCAGGGTCTTGTGATTTACATTCAGATGCTTGGCAACCGATTCATATTTATGACGGTCACAGTGTCGCAGGGTCATGTGAAGTGACCAAAACCTGCTGCAACCACCCAACAGATGGGGGGAATAAAAACCAAACACTCTCCCACCCCACCCCCGCTGCCAATCCTCAACAGAAATGCTCACAACAATGAAAACAGTTGGACAGGAGGAAGAGCGCCACCAGGTGGGCAGGAAGGTGTCTTGCTCGGCTGTGCCTTGGGGGGCACTTTTTTCAGTGCCATTGTAACTTCAAACAGTCACTAAGCGAACTGTTGTAAGTCGAGGACTACCTGTACTTTATCATTTTTTTCCTTTTTTTTTTGGTCATCAAGTTTTTGACACCTTGCTAGGTGACTGGTGGTACTCGGATATTGCAATATCCTAAAAGTGGTACAATGGGTGAAAAGGATGAAAAGCCCTGCTCTAGTCCAACACTCTGCTCAAGCAAGTGACTTTGTACCATTTTGGACAAATGTTTGTCCTCTCGCTTCTTGAAAATTTCCAGTTATGGAACACCCACCATTTCTGGAAGCAAGCCATTCCACTAATTAATTGTTCTCACTGTCAGGAAAAATCTCCTTAGTTCTAAGTTGGTTTTCTCTTTAATGATCTTTCCCCTATTATAGTCAAACCCCTTCTTCTTTGTCAGAACCCCTCAAGTAGACTGCTATCATGTCACCCCGGTTCTCTTCTTTGTTAGAATAGATGTATCTATTTTATTTATAAGGTGGATGCATGCAAGTATCCTATTCTTCATGGGTCAATGGTCTCTCTAGGTTTGGATACTTCAAGCAAACAACAGTAAATATATATATATATAAATATATATATCAAAACCAACCATGAAGTATTTATAGGGAAAGGAAGAGAAAGGTTTTGAATATCTTGCACAGTTTTTGGACTTGAATATTATTAAAAACCTGTGCAGAGATCTCAGACACGCAATGCCCTCAAGGGGTCCTAAGAATATCCTGCAAGAAAGAGTGGAAAACATTTCAAGAATAAGAATAAAAGACCCTTAGTTAACTCCAGGAAAGGTTATTTCTAAAAAAAAAAAAAAGGACACACAAACCTGTACATCTCATTACTGTTTTCTTATTTTGAATCTTTGTTGACTGCATGTAAATAGTTAAGTATTTGAATTTGCAGGTAAGTGTAGTGTTCAGCTTTGTACTTAAGAGATTGTTCCTAGATCTGTTTACTCAGAGACTCATTAAAGCGTACAATTTGACTCTTGCTTGAAACTATGTTCCTTTCACAATTTATTAAATCATTAGTTAGGGAAACATTGTATTCCTGTTTATTTTGCTCTGTTACATTTTGTTACCATTTATTTAGCTGTTGTAGCAAAAACCGCTGAAGGTCTATGCTGGGACTGGTCTAAAACAGCCAGGTTCCTTGTAATTAGACCAAGTAGCAAAAGATACAACTAAAGCAATTGGTCATTTCTCTGCAGAAGCGTCAGGACTGAGATAAATGGTTTTACAGAACATGTTAGGGTTACTTCAGATCCTGGCAACCAAAAGTATGCCTGAACAGTAATTGAGACAAAATGTTGTTCCCATATACCAGAAAATCAAGAAGAAATTTATACTGTGGCTGAAAAAACATCCAGCAAGCTGCTACAAAATTCTGTGAAGTGGACTTTTAGAGTTCATGGAGAATATGGTCCTGGCTGGTGTAACTTGGCAATACTACACAGGAACTAGTTCTTTTAGATGTTATCCTTATTATAGCTTGCCTTATGTTTCTTGCAAAAAGAAGGCAAAAGCATTGCAGTTCTGTTTTAACTATGAAACAACTGGATTAAGGACATGGTTGACAATGCAAAACACAAATAAGAATGTAGAATAGTTGTCAGAGCATGCACAGTCTTATTGCACTGAGATAACCCAGGAGTAAACAGGGTAAACAGTGGTCTATATTAAATGGTGGTTTATCTTACACTATCTACAATATCATACACCAGGAACAATATACACACACATGTTCTAATACAGCAGTCTCCAACACATAGCAGTTACAGCAGGAAACCGGAAGATAGAGCACACATCTGCTGAGCTTTCCCTTTTATACAAAGCTCTTAAAGGGACTGGACATATTCCTGTTGCTCCAGGTTTATGCTGGGGGAGGGGAGGACACTTGATCAGGAGGGAGAGTTTTAGAGCAAAGCCCCCCTCCCCCCAATGTCTATGGCAGTGATGGCGAACCTTTTAGAGACCGAGTGCCCAAACTGCAACCCAAAACCCACTTATTTATTGCTGGGTGCCAGGTGGGTGTGGCCCACTGGGTGGGCGTGGCTGTGGTGGTCATGGCAATTGGGTGGGTGTGGCCAACTCAATGTTACTCATGGGGAGGGACATCTGTGGGGGTTGGGCAGGGTTGGGGGAGATCCAGGGGGTCTCTGGCAGGTGGGGTGGTGGGCAGGAGGCTCGTCCTGTGGGGTGAGACGAGGCAAGGCGAGGCAGGGCAGGGTGCCATTGTCACAGGGCAAGGTGAGGCAGGGGCCAGGGCGACAGCTGCCTGACACCATCGGCCCCTGCACACAGAGGTCAGCGAGCGCATGGATGCTGAGATGCATCCAGCCATGTGGGACCTCGGCGAGTTAGCGGGCGGCTGGTTGAAGAGGGATGGTTGCCATCTCCAGGGCATGGCGCATGTGCCCACAGTGGTGCCATAGGTTCGCCACCACTGGTATGCATATGGTATAAAGGCGTGTGTGAATAACCTTGACGGATGAGGAAAAACAAAGATCATGGCAACAGTATGAGAAGCAGCAACTGAGCCTGTAGAAGTATTGGTGGTACGGCAATAGTAATAGGACGTAGACTCATATACCGTCCCATAAGATAAGATAACCTTTATTGTCATTTTTATACTTTGGGTGCAATGGTATACATCAAAAATGAAATTTAGTTGCCCGCTCTCAAAGTGAAACACATACATGACACAAACCTAAAACATACTATGTACAACATATGTATAGACCCACACCCCTACATATACGTAGCAAATAAATATTAAATACTGTCCATCTTGAATATATAATGGAAGGAGGAAGCTTTAGAGTTCACAAGGTTAATGCTGTATGGAATGAAACTCTGGCTGAATCTGGATGTTCTGCTATGGATACCACGAAGCCTCCTCCCAGAAGGTAACAAAGAAAACAGTTTGTGAAGAGGATGTGTTGTGTCCCAGATAATCTTACGGACCCTGCTCAAGCAACGCTTCTGTGCTATGTCCTGGATGGGAGGGAGGGAACTGCCAATGATCTTTTCGGCCATCCTCACCACTCTCTGCACCGCCTTCCTGTCTGAAGCAGTGATGCTTCCAAACCAGACTGTAATGCTATATGACAGGATGCTCTCGATCGTCCCCCTGTAGAAAGTGGTCAGGACAGGGGAAGGAAGATGTGCTTTTCACATGCGACACAGAAAATGCAGGCGCTGCTGTGCCTGCTTCACCAGTATCTCACTGTTGAGCGACTAAGCCAGCCTACTTGTTAGCTGCACACCCAGGAATTAGTGCTTTTATAACACGTTCTGACAGAGAAAACAATCAGTGGAACAGCTTGCCTTCAGAAGTTCTGGGTGCTTTCAAGAAGAAACTAGATAGCCACATGTCTGAAATGATATAGGGTTTCTTTCTTGAGCAGGGGGTTAGACTAGATGATCTACAAGGTCCCTTCCAATTCTGTCATTCTATTTACAATGGCAACATATTGCCTCCAACTATCCAGACCCTCATTTTACTGACCTCGGGAAGGATGGATGGCTGACTCAATCAAACTCCTGACAGTCAGCAACAACTTTAAGATTTAAACTGGCTGAGGAATTCTGGGAGTTAAAATCCATAAATCTTAACATTGCCAAGGTTGCACACTCTTGGTTTAGAGTACAACCCTTGTAAACCCAGCAGATCCAGGTCTCTGGAGAGCTTCAAGTTGGGAGCTGTGAGTTAGTCTAGAAATTCAAATTTTTGTACCAAAAATACACTGCAACTAATGATATGGCTCTAGTTTTGATACCATGGTAACTGAAGGTTTCAGATGACCTAGAGACTTTTTTTAGAAGAATTATTCTTGTTGTAGTGATATATTTAATGAAGTCTCTAGTTGGAAGGTTAATTGAGATACATATTTTAGATTTAAATATGAACAGACAGCTAAATCAGAAATCAGAAACTTGTAAATATTTGAATGTCTTTAAATAAAACTTTGGAAGACAACTGATGAATTTCTCTTTCCTATTCTAAATGGGAACAATTCTCATAGAGAGATTCCTCATGAAGGGAATGGAAGGGAAGGGGAAGAGAGGAGAAAGATGGGGAGGAAAGGAAGGAGAAAGAAAGGGGAGGGAGGGAAGGAAGAAAGAAAGAAAGAGAAAGAAAGAAAGAAAGAAAGAAAGAAAGAAAGAAAGAAAGAAAGAAAGAAAGAAAGAAAGAACCAAGCAGCATACAAGAAACCTTCCAAATTTCCATCAGATCTGTTGGTAATAAAATATGATGAAAGGGTTTTTTTTGTATAGAAATGAAAAATTATCTCAAGAGTGTAGCTTTTCTTTGGATATTTAAACACAAGCTCACACAAACACATGCGCACTCCTGCCTTTTTATGAAATATTCTTTCAGCAAATCATAAATAAAATATCTATGAATTATATATAATTGGATTCATTGAAGGACCTAAGAAAGCAAGAGCTACTGGAAAACAAAATATTTCTCTAAATTTTTTATAATGCATATAAGAGGCGATAGGAGGCGGAAATCTTCAACAGAACTTGCAACTAGAACCTCCTATATCCAATGGTGGTGAACCAATGGAACGCATGCCACAAGTGGCATGCAGAGTCCTTTCTCTGGGCACGCGTGCCATCACCCCAGTCCTAGGCTTTCAGCTGGGTTTTATAAAACCTTTTCGCTTTATGCATCTGCTGCCATGTGCAAAAAAAAAAAAGGTTCAATCAATCAATCAATTTCAACTTCTCGCGGGAAAAAAAGATCTTGCAAAATTGGAATTGATTGATTGAACCTTTTAGTCCCACCCAGTCTGCCGTTGTCACTGCAGCCACGCCCACCCAATGGGCCACGCCCACCCGGCACCTGATGATACATAAGTGGGTTTTGGGTTGCAGTTTTTGGGCACTCGGTCTCTAAAAGGTTCGTCTACACTGTCCTATATGATCCAGACCTTTCTTATCTTCCTCTCTCTGCTCTTCAACGTTCCCTTTCCAATCAACTGAGCAGTGCAGTGAGGAGAAATCAATGGGCCTGAGATTGATTTTCATTGATTCTTCTCCTTATGATCCTTCCAAAGCTGCTCAACTAATTAGCAAAGATGTAAACCACCATTGACTGGAATTAGGTTCATTGCAATTTCACTCCTGCTTCCGAAAGCAAGCAAATTGGGAATTAAGTTATACTAACTTTGGAATGGAAGATATAAAACTGTAGGAGATTACCATCAGGCAGGATTGGTGTGGGATTCGAGATGAGGTCAGAGGGGAAAAGAGAGAGCTCGGTCAGGCAAAGCAGGATATAAATTTAATCAACAAATAAAGCTCTCCTGAGTCCAGATCCTGGGATGTGAGGTAAGCTTATATAGGCTTAGAAAGTCAAGCCAAGCTATTATTTTCCAACTGACTATAAAACTGACTGTCCCAGAGGTGCTTTTTCGAAAGGCAACTGGGCTTTGTTTTTTCCTTGAAGATGTTTTGCTTCTCATCCAAGAAGCTTCTTCAGTTCTGACTGAATGGTGGAGAAGGGAAGGACTTATATTCCTTGCAGTTATCTGGTTATTAGGACGCTCTCTGAGAGTCGTTGAGGCCACTTGGAGTCACCTGAGTGGGGCAAATGGATGTGGAGCCTTCTTGGGACTGCCGAAAGGACCGTGTTGTAGACAGGAGAGAGGTGGTGTCATATCCCTCCCCTTCTGTTGAGAGAGGGCTGTTCAGTTTTGACATAGATGGCCTCTTTGACCCCTCTTTCAAACAAGCGGTTCTCTCTGTCCAGAATGTTGACTTTGCTGTCTTCAAAATAATGACCTTGATGGGTTTGTTCTACAATAAATCCTTCCATCCTCCACCATTCATTCAGAACTGAAGAAGCCCCTTGCATAAGAAGTGAAAACGTCTTCAAAGAAAAACAAAGTCCAGGACAACTATGATGACTGAGAATCTTCATAGATATCTAAAACTGACTAGACGTTCACTAGAGTAATTAAGATTGGGTTGTGGAATTATTCACTAGAATAATTAAGATTGGGTTGTGGAACCAGGATTACATTATATTGCCCAGCTAGATAACGTCCTCAGTGCTAAAAGAAAATGGGGTTTGCTCCTGTTTTACATTCTAGTGGCTTGCCCTGTCAATGTTGGGGTCCCTTGGTATTCTTTGATTAGGCTGTTGCTTTCTTTTTTTATACATTTTATTTATTTGTTAAATTTATTTGGTGCTACTCTAGGTGGCTTACAATAATAAAAAGGAACAAAATGAAAGGAGTGTAAACAGAAGTAACATAATAGAACTGTCAAATAAACAATGAAAAAGAACACAGGGAGAATAATGCATCAATGTTGTTGTTGTGGTTAGTTGCGAAGTTGTGTCCGACCCATCGTGACCCCATGGACAATGTTCCTCCAGGTCTTCCTGTCCTCTACCATCTTCTGCATAAATATGGTAGCCCAAAAGGTGGGTGGGTGGAGAGCAAAGAGCAAAGAGGGGAGGTAGAATCTGCCATCAATCAATCAATCAATCAATCAATCAATCTCCAGCATGGAACTCCCCCATTTCGACAGATTAACAGAGTTGGAAGGGACCTTGGTGGTCTTCTAGCCCAACCCCTTGCTCAGGCAGCAAATCCAATACCATTTTAGACAAATGGCTGTCCAGTCTCTTCTTAAAAACTTCCAATGTTGGAGCATTCACAACTTCTGGAGGCAGGTTATTCCACTGGTTAATTGTTCTGTCAGGAAATTTCTGTTTAGTTCTAGGTTGCTTCTTTCCTTCATTTGTTTCCATCCTGTGCTTCTTGTCCTGCATTCAAGTGCTTTGGAGAATAGCTTGACCCAGTGGTGGGATTCAAATATGTGAACACCCGCTTCTCTCTGTGGATGCCACTTCCGGAAGTCCATTTGGGCAACAAAAAATTAGCTACCGGTTCTGCCAAAGCGGTGTGAACTGGCTGAATCCCACCAGTGGATTGATCCCGCTCTTCTTTGTGGCAGCCTCTCAAATACTGGAATATTGATATCATGTCACCCTTCTTCTTTTTCTTCTTGCGCCATATCCGTTATTGGACGTTGGCGATCATGCTGGCGATCATGTTTTTATCAGCAGCTGCACGAAAAAGTGTTGCTGAGTTTTGTCCAAACCAGTCCCTTAGATTTTGAAGCCACAATGTTCTTCTTCTGCCTGGACCTCGTTTGCCTTCAATCTTTCCCTGGAGGATTAAATGGAGTATGCCATATTTTTCTGGGTGTCGCATCACATGTCCGAAATATTCTAATTTTCATTTTTTAACTGTTTTGATGATTTCCCTTGGCTTTCCCAGGCAGCTTATCACCTCCTCATTTCTGATCTTGTCAACCCAGCTTCTACGTAACAGCCACCTGTAAATCCACATTTCAAATGCTTCTAGTCTCTTCAGTGGCCTTCTGCCAGAGACCAAATCTCTACTCCATAGACCAGGATAGATAAAATATAGCATCTGACAAGCCTGATTTTCAGTCTTAGCCTTATGTCGTGACTTATGTCGTCAACCTTAGACCTTCTTTTCATTAAACTAGGCATACCCAATTCCTGCAACCATTCTTCCTATGGCCAACCAGCAAAGTCAGGTCTTCAAGCACTTGCGGAAGAATAGGAGGGTAATGGCTTGGAGCAGAAGTGTGGAACACTTAGGGTAGGTGTTAGGAGGGTAATTATCTTGGAGCAGAAGTGTGGAACAATGGCTCCTTTATGACTTGTGGACTTCAAATCCAGAATTCCACAAGTCATAAAAGGGCCATCGTTCCCCACCCATTTTAGAAGGTAAGATGCTTCAAAAGGTGGGCATGCAGTAGAGAAAGCTCTTCTTCTGGATTCCCATAGTCTGAGTTTGTTGCTTGATGGGATCTGAAGTAGGCCCTCTCTACTGGTACGAATTAGGATGGGCTTGTCCTATTGGGGTGAGACAGTTCATCAAGTAGTCTGGACTTATGCCATTAAGGCTTTAAAGTTCATAACCAACACCTTGAACTGCTTAATAATTTGTCCGAGTTGATTGGGATATTGCTTATTGCTTGATTGTTGGTCCGGTATTAATCAACACTCCTGAGCTTACAAACATTATCTTCTCTTTGTAAAATTGGTTTTTCTGGTAAACCTTGATTATATGAACAGGGAAAATCAAGCTGGGTAATTTCTGCAGAGACACCTCTGTGAATCTGTGTAGTAGGATTAAAATTGATTTTGCCGATCAAGTTCCCTGGGAAATCCCTTAAACAATTTGATCTTCAATCAGTGGGAGAAAATGCAAGTTTCACAAATGCGAAAAAGGATCCACACGTAATCCCTAACAACCTCCAGCAATATGATTTCCAGGTACAGAGTCAAAATGGATTTTTTTTATAACTGAATGAGAGGTGTCATTTTTTTCCCCTGTCTCTTGTGCAGAGGTTAAGAAACAGAAATTCCTCTAATACATAAAAATGTATACTGTGTTTCCCCGAAAATAAGACCGGGTCTTATTTTTTTTGCCTCCAAAAGAGGCACCAGGTCTTATTTTTGGGGTAGGCCTTACCTCACCTTCAGCACCCACAGCCCCACCCAGCCGGTCCACTTCTTCTGGGACTAAAGTTCTGCAGCTGCATTCAGACCTGCATTTTGCAGTCAAGTCTTTTCAGAAGGTCTAAGGAGCTGAGTACTGAGCTATGGATTCAATCCATAGACTGGTGCTCAGCTGCTGAGGTCTTGCAGAACCAAGTTATGGACTCAATCTATAGCTTGGTTCTCGGCTGCAGAGGCCTTCCGGAAAGCCCTGTGACTGAGAAATGCAGGCCTGGCTGCAGAAGAGGCCTCAGAAGAAGAGGTGGGCCGGTGAGGAGAGGCCTTGCTGCGAGGTGAGTGGGTGTGGGGCATGTGAGGCAGCTCTACCCCCTCCACCCCCACCCTAGCTTGATTTTTAGGTGTGTGCCTCGCCCCCAAATCAGGGCTTATTTTTAGGGTAGGGCTTATATTAGGCCCACCCCCAAAAATCAAGCTAAGGCTTATCGTTGGTGTAGGCCTTACTTTCAGGGAAACACAGTATATATATGTGGTCTTCAACTTACAATCACAATTGAGCCCAAAACTTCTATTGTTAAGCGAGACATTTGCTAAATGAATTTTACCCCATTTTACAACCTTTCTTGACACAGTTGTTAAATGAATCACTGCAGTTGTTAACTTAGTAACCTGGGTGGTTAAGTGAATCTGGCTTCTCAACTGACTTTGCTTGTCAGAAGTCCGCAAAAGGGGATCACGTGACCTTGGGACACGGTAATGGTCATAAGTTTGAACCAGTGGCCAAACGTCTGAATTTTGATCGCATGACCATGGGGATGCTGCAGAAGTTGTATTTAGCTGAAAAGCTGCTGTAAGTCACATTTTTCAGTGATGTTGCAACTTTGAACGGTCATGAGATGAATTGTTGTAAGTCGAGGACAACCTGTACCAAGAAGAGAGAGGTGTTAACCAATTATACACATACTGAAAATGGATGGATGTTACAGAGAATGGCCTCCAGCCTTTAATAGAAGTCTAAATACAGGTAGTCCTTGAGTTGCAACAATTCATTTAGTGACTGTTCAAAGGGTGGCAACAAAGGTTGTAAAATGAGGCAACACTCACTTAAAAAATGTCTCCCTTTGCAACAAAAGTGTTGGGCTCAATTGTGTCCATAAGTCGAGGGCTACCTGTGTCGGACCACAGAGCACAGCTGCCTGTATCATGAAAAGAATTTGCATCCTTTAAGAAAGAGGTCCCCAACCGTTTGGGTACCAGGGACCAGTTCCATGGAGAAAGGTTTTCCCCACGGACTAGAGAGTGCATGGTTTTGTATGCTGCCTGCATCCCATAGATGGGGCTTTGCTTGTTTGTACGGACCGGTTACTGGCATGCCACAGCCCAGTACCGGTCCACGGACTGGGGGTTGGGGACCCCTGCTTTAAGAGAAGTTTCCAGGTCTTTTCTTCTACAGGACAAGTCCCAAGATGTGGTCAGACATTGCTAGCTAAGAATTTTGCTGCTCCTCCATCACTCGTTCTTCTTTCCCAACAGATTGTTTGAACAATCTGCTCAATTTTCCGCTGTGTTCCTTGTTCCCAGTGGAAATCTCTTGCCAGACCTTCGATACAAAGTAGAGAGCTCAGAATTTCATTTGCCGACATGATGAAGATGGACATCGGACTCAGCTGTGTCTGGACATGCTGGTAGCAGCTGCAGAATCACAGTGTTCGCTGAGATCCCAGGCTTTGTGTGAAAACAGAAATCATTGCCTTCCTTTCTCTTGCACTGCAGGGTCTTGCTGCACTTAAAAAAAACCCTGTTTTTTGCAGGCGCTTCTCTGCATGTTTGTTCATATATTACAGGGCAATCTTTCCTCTCAGAACAGACAGGTGTTGATTAAGCAATTTAGTCCCTTGAGGATGGATTTGGCTTGTTTACTCAGGGGGCAAATAACCTTTTACCGATCATAAGTTATGCTTGCTGCTTTTTCAGTTTTATTGGTTAGGATAAAGAAATACAGTCTGAAAACTGCAGAAATGAAAAGGAGGGGAAGAGAATTTGTCAACCTTATCAGGTAGACCAAACCAGGAAACACCACCCAGATAACAGAATAAGAGAGTTGGAAGGGACCTTGGAGGTCTTCTAATCCAACTACCTGCTCAAGCAGGAGACCTTATCCCAGGGGTAGGCAACCCTGGCTCTTTTATGACTCGTGGACTTCAACTCTCAGAATTCCTGAGCCAGCCATGCTGAGGGGAAAGGGAGAGGTTTCCAAGCTGAGCCATGCTGACTCAGGAATTCTGGGAGTTGAAGTCCACGAGTCATAAAAGAGCCAAGGTTGCCTACCCCTGCGGCCTATCCCATTCTGGACATATGGCTGTTCAGTTTCTTCTTGAAAACCTCCAGTGATGGAGCACTCATAACTTCTGGAGCTGTTCCACTGATTAATTGTTCCATTAGGGAATTTCTCCTTATTTCTAGGTTAGTTCTCTCCTGATTAGTTTCCATCCATTGCTTCTTGTCCAGAGGAAGCAATTCTAATTTGCTGTAAAGCTAGAACAACAGAATCTTGCCAGTGTGAAAGTACAATTCTCCCCTCATCTCCTTTACAGCCTGAGAAACTAGGTAGGATCCCTTCTGAGCTTCTTTCTCTACCCATTATGCAGCTGTGGGCTACGCTATCTTTTATCTGAGCATTCCGTAGGCAGCATCTCTTCGCCCTATTTCCCAAGTTCTCCCCCACATATTACTGCTTCCTTGAAAAAAATATCCAACTTCCCACCCATTCTATTAAAAATTGAGAGCTTCAGTATGGATGAAGAGAAGATGAGCGAGAATATTTCAATGTTAAAAAGATAAAACATTACACAACCTATACACAATATGAGCTAGATAATATGCTATTATGTCTATGTTTATGTCTCTCTCTGTGAGAGAGATTGTCCAATAATCTTACTAGCTGCAAAGTTAAATGTATATGTTCAATTTTGCAGCTACTAAGATTGTCGGACGAGCAGGCCCAAAAACAGCCAGGGAAGTGATTGAAGCCCAGTGTCTCTAGAGATTATCAGTCATCCAGTTCATAGCTATCCCACAGATGCTTTTTCATGAGGCAACTGGACTTCCTTGCTTTTCTTTGAAGATGTTTCATTTCTCATCCAAGAAGCTTCTTCAGCTCTGACTGGATGGTGGTGGCTTCAATGACTGTCTAAAACAGGGGTGTCAAATTTGCAATGTCACGTGCCGTGTCGTGATGTATCGTGACTTTTTTTCCATTGCCGGCAATGGGGAGGGCACGGTTTCAGCATGATACATCTGGCCCACGGGCCAGCAGTTTGACATCCCTGCTCTAAAAGAATTCATGGCTAAACCACTGACTATTAATAAGTATGAAACTTAAGACTGATTTATTTTTCCTTTTGTATCTTAGTTTGCAGTTTTAGATTGCATTTAACTTTGCTGAGTTTCTTTTTTTAAGATAAAACATTGTTTCATGAGGAAAATTAAAGACATTCAATCACTAAAAAAAGACTTAGCCAAAGTAAAGAAAGAGGTTGAAATCTGGAAATCTTATTTCCGGCTGCTTTATGCAGAGGAAACAAGCAGATAGTGGCTGCAGGGCAGAAAATTCTCAACCTCCACCAGAATATTTGTCAGGTCTTTCACAAGCGTGTTCTTTTCTTTGTTAGCAACAACATACATCTCACAATGTTCTCAAGTCAGTTTACAAAGATAAAGTGCTAACATCCAATTAGGCCCAGAACAAAAGCAGCAAAGAAATCCCCACGTTGTGCTTCTAATGTTAAAACACACACACACACACACACACACACACACGAAACCAACAAAAAACATCACAGAGAAATCTCCCAATGCAACTGGAAACATTCAAGATCTTTAAAAGGCAGCAAAGGAACAATTGCTCTGGGACCATGGAACCCACCCACGGGAGGGCAAAAAAGTCAATATGCAATCACACTGTTGAACATGCAACATGCAAAAAAAAGAAAGAGGGGGGGGCTTTGGGTGTGGGAATATAAATCCCCCCCTGCTTGATTTTATTAGTTCCCTTTCCTGGCACTCCCTTGAAGAGAGATTCCCATGGAAAAGTCCCATTGAAACTACAGTTCACTATTCAAAGTGGGTGCTCATGGGATATAGATGTCAGGTTACATCTGAAGACATAATTCTTAAAAGTTACAATATTTAAGAATTATTCCTATTTATTTATTTATTTTCCACCTTTATTATGTTGACAAATAACTAAAGGAGGCAAACAGATCCAACACACCTTCCTCCTCCAATTTTTTCTACTACATAACACCCTGTGAGGTTGAGTTGGGCTAAGAGAGATTGACTGCTTTCATTGCTAAGGTGAGACTAGAATTCACTATGCTCCTAGTGATTGGAGCAAAATTACCCAGCCGTGCTTTTTCGCCTAAGGTGAAACTAGAACTCACAGTCTCCTGGTGAGTGGAACAAAGTTGCCCAGCCTCCTTTCATTGCAAAGTTCATTAAAATAATCTGAAGACAACATAGTAAATTGTAAATAAATGTTGCATAGCTGTTTACTAATCACAACACTCAGAAAAATGAGTATTTGGGTTTGAGGACTGCATATTTACTGACAATCTATACTTCTGCTTTGCCATGTCTGCTACATGGCCCACTGCTGATTTTTGTTGTAGTTGTTCTGATTCTATCACTTGTAGGCCCCAATACACATTAATTTATGAAATAACCTAATGTTTAGACATTTTGTAATTTCAGAGCCTGTTTCCATCTTTCTGACTGCCAACACAATCAGGGCTTGTTTAAAATGTATTCTTTAACTCCTTTTCTCATTTTATAAGGCTTTCATGCAAAAAGCTGCATGTGGCCGACTTATCACAATTGAATTCATGCAAGGGAATATAATAGATTTTGTCCTAATAGCCACCTTTGGTGAGGTTTGCGGTCTCTTAAATCTCAGAAAATTAAATTGCTTGTACACAGACATAAACGCATGTCACATACAATCACCAACTTTCCAATATAACCTCCCAAAAAAAGGCAACTAAACATTGGTGAAATGATTATTAAAACAAATGGGAGGAAAAACTTTCTTTCTGCAATAAACACATATATTCTGTTCAATTAATTTTTAAATACCAGCTCTTTGTCACTCACCTACCAGAAGAAATATGCTACAATTTATCTGAAATGTCAAGCAGATTACAAAAGGATTTGCCTCTGTGTTTTTATTGAGGGGGGAAACAGGATAATCATGTTATAGTTTATTTATAAATTTAATATTTAATGTTTTAATGTTTGTACTTCTGTTTTTATGACGTTCATAAGCCACCCAGTATCTCTGTTATTGAGAAGGGAGGCCTATTCATTTAAATAAATAATAAACAAATTAAATTTATGTTCATATTTGCAATATGAATATTTTTAGCTCAAAAATATGCTGAAGAGCTGGATGTTTTGTTCTCTTTGTTGGTTTCCTCTTCTTTTTAAAGATCCAAATGTCATGGTTCTGATAGAGGAGACCAACTAAAACAGAACTCTGAGCCTTGAAGTTTCCTCTAAAAACATGTGTATTCGCTACAAAGTATTGGCACTGTCAAAAGTGAAACCAAAACTAAAGTTCCCTCCAAAAGTTACAGTATACAAAGTTAAATTTCCCACCCTATTACTATGCAATCAACTATGTTTCCCAATAGAATAGCTTGGCAGGCTTTCTAACAGGAAACTCAGACTCCCAATTTAACAAACAGAAATGACCTTGGTTCCCACGGGACAGAGAATTGTTTAAGCTAGCAGAAAAATTCCACCACCACCCCGTCCATTCTGGTGGCAATCAAAATTGAGCCAAACGGCTTCATTCAGGCTCATTGCAGAGTTGACACCAAGCTATTTTTGATGTGTGAAATATCTGCATACATTCTCATCTAAACTGAGATCCTAGCATGAGGCCATGACAGAGGCCATCCATATCTTATTCTCTTGATTGTCTATATTAGGGGGTTGTATTAGTCATCAGAATACTGCATTCTGACCACTGTGCCACAATTGTTCATAAAAATCCAGACTTTTAGAAAATGCATACCCATAATTCATGTCTTATCTACTTTACTTGTGCCTAAACAGACACGCAGGAACTTTCCTCTGAAATAGTTATGGAAGTTCCAGGTCATTAAAACAGGTCCATTTGGCTAAACCAGGGGTAGGCAACCTTGGCTCTTTTATGACTCGTGGACTTCAACTCCCAGAATTCCTGAGGCAGCCATGCTGAGGGAAAGGGAGAGCTTTCCAAGCTGAGCCATGCTGGCTCAGGAATTCTGGAAGTTGAAGTCCACAAGTCATAAAAGAGCCAAGGTTCCCCACCCCAGTCTATACTCTGTGGCCATGAATAAACCTTCATCCATACATTCTATCTACAAGCTATGGTTCCTCCAAACTTTGAGGACACTGCAAAACACAGTTGGACAGTTAAATACCAGCATTTACAGAATGCAGAATAACAGAGCTAGAAGGGACCTTGGAGGTTCTACACCAACCCCTATACCATTCAGGACAAATGGCTGTCCAGTCTCGTCTTAAAAAAACTTTGGTGATGGAGCATCCACAGACCCAGACTCAGGGCCTCTAGCATGAGAGACCATGATCGGGTTCCTCTCTGCCTGTTGACGTGTGCCTTGGCTGCCACATTGTCCATCAGAATCAGGACGTGCCGTCCTGACACCAGGGCAGAGAACTGGTGGAGTGCCAAGTGAATGGGTCGTAGTTTGAGCCAATTTATATTGTGGGTTAGGTCCAAAGGGGACCATTGACCCTGTGCCATGTGGGACTGAAGATGGGCACCCCAACTGAACAGACTGTGGTCAGAATGAGTCTGGAGGGTTCCTTGAAAAGGGATCCCTTGGTCATGGCGGATGAAGTCCACCACAGGAGAGATGACAGTGTGTGATGTGGAACCCACACCCGCCCTGAGGAAGAGCTCTCATTCTGCTTCTGGAACGGAAGGAGAAACCACTGGAGGTCTCTGGAATGTAATCTGGCCCACGGGACGATCCCCATACAGGAGACCATCTTTCCCAGCAGCTGAGACAGCTGACCAGAGGAACCACCCTTTCCTGTCGGATCCTGTGGACAAGCGATCGGATGTTGATCCGTCGCTCGTGAGAAAGGTAAACCCTGCAAAGATTGGAATCTATTATCGCGCCTAGGTGAAGGAGTCGATTTAATGGGATCATGTGACTCTTCTTGAAGTTCACAGAAAACCCGTGATCCTGAGGAGTATTGATCGTGAGTTCCAGACCGATTGAGCTGACCTGAAAGACCTGGATTGGATCAGAAGGCAAGCATTCTACTCATTAATTGTTCTCACTGTCAGGAAATTTTTCCTTAATTTCAGGTTGCTTCTCTCTCTGATAAGCTTCCATCCATTACTTCTTGACCTATCCTCAGGTACTTTGGACAATAGGTTGACCTCTTTTCTGTGACTTCCCCTTAAATATTGGAAGACTGCTATCAATTCATCTCTAGTCCTTCCCTTTATTCAACTAAACATTTCCAGTTCCCGCAACTGTTCATTGTACAGTTTAGCCTCCAGTCCCCTAATCATCTTTGTTGCTCTTCTCTGCACTCTTTCCAGAGTCTCAATCTCTTTTTTGTGTCTTGCTGACCAAACCTGGACACAGTATTCCAAGTGTGGTCTTATTAGTGCAGTATAAAACGGTACTAACACTTCGTGTGATCTTGATTTTATCCCTCTGTTGATGCAATCCAGGACTGCATTGGCTTTTACAGCACTGAGATCCTTTTAGTTCCAGGGCCGGTGCAAGCTTTTAAGCTTTCATTGCCAGAGAGGTAATTTTGCATTTACACTGAGATTTTATTTTCTTAGCCAATCTAGGCAAGAATTGTCAATTTATTATCCAGCAACATAACCCATTAACCTCGTGTAATGTCTTTGCACCTTGTTATGATTTCAGGGGGGAAGTTCTCCTTAACTTTAATTCAAGCATTATCTGGATTTAGCTTCTTTCCTATAATTGGAGAGATATACAAATAAGACCAGCCTCTTCATTAGGCCGAGTTTTGGCACCCAGAGGCTGTGGGAGACCATAAAGCTGCTTCTGTGCTGAGAAGGCTTTGCTAACAGGTGGGGAGAGGCAATTAAAGCCAATAGCAAGTGCTTTCTTGTACATAAAGACCACCAACATCTCTTAACCAATTGCTTTTTTTTATTTTTTTGAAAAAGAAAATATTTTTTTTTCTTGAATTCTATTTCGCAGTCAAAGGAATATTGTCTTGTTTGAGGGAAGGTTTTTAGACTGGAATCAAAAAGAACATCCCCTTTTCTCATCGTCTGCATTGGGGAGAGAGAGAGAGAGAGAGAGGGAGGGAGGAAGAGGGAGGGAGAGAGAAAAAGACAAAGGGAGAGAGGGAGGGAGGGAGGGAGAGAGAGGGTGGGAAGGGGAAAACAATTTCAAATAATTCTGTGATTAAGTCTCAGTTTCAACCCTGAGGTCAGAATTCATTTATGTGCTGAGGAATGTTGAGAAGTGGCACTCATTAATTGCATCTGAATTGACAGATTCTTCTTTGGTTGAGTTCTATCCATCGCTTCAAATCTTAAAGATTTGTTCTTCATTGGTTTGAATTTAAAACAAACAAACAAAAGAAAAACCCCTCAGATATATGAACATCCAAAAAACAGGACATTTCTGAAGGTTTACTTTTTGTACTGCCTTCCCTTCCATCCACCCACAGCCCCGCAAAGGCTACTCTGCAGATTTTACTTTGAACATGAAGAATAATATTGAATATTTTCAATTACTCTGAAGTGTCATTTAAGACAAAAATGTCATATTTGCTCCTGTGTTGGGTTTAGCCCAGGGGTAGGCAACCTTGGCTCTTTTATGACTTGTGGACTTCAACTCCCAGAATTCCTGAGCTAGCATGGCTCATCTTGGAAACCTCTCCCTTTCCCCTCAGCATGGCTGCCTCAGGAATTCTGGGAGTTGAAGTCCCCGAGTCATAAAAGAGCCAAGGTTGCCTACCCCTGGTTTAGCCAAATGGTCCTGTTTTAATGACCTGGAACTTCCATAACTATTTCAGAGGAAAGTTCCTGTGAGTCTGTTTAGGCACAAGTAAAGTAGATAAGACATGAATTATGGGTATGCATTTTCTAAAAGTCTGGATTTTTATGAACAATTGTGGCACAGTGGTCAGAATGCAGTATTGCAGGCTAATTCTGCCAATTGCCAGGAGTTCGATCATGACCAGCTCAAGACAGACACAGCCTTCCACCCTTCCAAGGTCAGTAAAATGCGGACTCAGATATATTGACTCTGTAAACTGCTTAGAGAAGGCTGTAAAGCACTATGAAGCGGAATATAAATCTAATGGCTATTGCTATTGTTATTGACTGCACATATGTGAATAACCATTAGATGCTGCCAATGATTGCTGCCTTATTGAACTTGCCTTTGGAAACTTATTTTATTATACATTTGAAAGGTGTTCAAGAGTATTAAGGTAGTTGAAAAAAAATATTTATTGTGATATTTTATTTATTAAATTTCTACACTAATCTTCTCACTTAAATGACTGTGAGTGATTTACAATTAACTTAATCAAACAATATAAAACATGACTAAAACCATACTTAAAACAAAACTAAAAACAAGGTTAAAATTTACAAGTTAAAAGTGAAAACCAAACTTTAAAAAAAAATCAGAAGACAATTTATGTGTTCTTGATCATCCAAAGTATTCTTTAGCAACATTTTTGTTTTCTTCTACAACTGTTTGGTAAATTATTCTATTAACCAGAATAAAACTAAAAATACTTCGTACTCTAGAAGAGCAAAAGTTCCATGTAAATTTGTAAAGAATAGGGTCTTACTACTTATTTATTTGTCTTGGGATAATTATCTTACCATTTTATTGTGTTTTAACTTGGAATAATTATCTTATCGTTTTATCATGTTTTATCCTGGAATAATTATTCCAACGAATTCTTCCATTCTAGAGATAAATATTTAAAATTGGTTTATCCTTTGGACAAGGATGTTAGATTAGTCCATTGTTAAGGGGTTTAATTATGCATAATATTGTGAGTGATCTCTAATACGTCTTTAGTTTTTGTCTCTTGCTTTTAATGAAGTTTCGGCTTCCAGAATGTGAAGTTGGGTGAGTTGGGTGGCCATACAGTATAAATTGAATGAATGAATAAATAAAGAATATTGACATCAGTAGATGGTGAAAATGTACCCATAATTCTATGAAGGAGAATCAATATGGATGGAAACTAATCAAGGAGAGAAGCAACCTAGAACTAAAGAGAAACTTCCTGACAGTGAGAACAATTATTCAATGGAACAACTTGCCTCCAGAAGCTGTGAATGCTCCAACACTGGAAGTTTTTAAGAAGAGATTGGACAACCATTTGTCCGAAATGGTATAGGGTCTCCTGTCTGAGCAGGGAGTTGGACTGGAAAACCTCCAAGGTCACTTCCAACTCTGTTGTTGTTATTACTATTATTGTTATTATTATTGTTGTTGTTATATTGTTAAAACACATGTTGATTCTGACTGATGTATATTTTTAGAGAGTGTTTCTGATTTAATACCTGCTGGATATTTAAAACAGTGTCATGGTTCCGACAGATGAAATTCTTCAAAACAACTTCGAGGCATTGTTTACCTTAAAGAATCTTTATTTTGAGTAGCATAATATCGGCACTGCATAATCAAAGCCAAAAACTGAATTCCCCTCCCCTGAGCACATAGTATCAAAGCAGAATTCCCTCCTTCAATTAACAATCGTAAATCACATTCCCTAATTAGCATGAAGCACGGCTTCCTCTCCAGTTCTCCAGCTCCCCAATTCCTTATCAGCTCTGGTTACAATAACCTTGTTTCTCACATTTGGTTTAGTGTTGTTATGTCTAGCTGGACTCTCGTTCACATCCCCCCTCCCAGCATCATCCGATGTTAGCAGTATTGACAAACAGATTGCTAAAAAGCATTTAAGAGATTGACAAAGATAAGATATTGATGAAGTGTCTATAGGATGGACAAAACCTTGCATTTTCTTGATAAAAATTATGACTTCTTTATGGAAGTTCTGTCCTGGTTGCAAGTTTCTTTCTGGGCTTCATGCAAGATAATGATGCTGTCCTTTAAACCTTAAAATGGTTACACACCAATGTTCTATAACTAGTTCTATAATTATTCCATTTTGATTTAATATGAACAGAGAAGGAAAAGAGGCTTTAAAGGAGCAAATGTTTTCTTGACCTACATATCAAAAGATTGAAATTTAGTGATTTGTGAAGAACTCTAAATTTATCATGTGTGCAGTATTGCTAAAAAGATTGTTTTGCTTTGATGGAAAGAATTTGCTGCACCTGATTTAGAAACCTATATTGGAAAGATGCGCTCACTCTCCATCTTCCAGCTGGCTTTTTATCTGCAATTTGGGAAAAAAAATCAATCACTATTATTTCAGGCAGTCAAGGTTAATCCTGTTGCTTATAAACTGAATTATGTTCTTGTACATATGTATTCGATTGTGCTATTTTTGTCACTTTCTTTCTTTAGTCTTCTTTTCCTTTTGATCGTTTGTGTTTTGCATAATGTTTTTGTTATTATTACTATTCCATTCCATTTTATTCTATTCTATTCTGTTCATTCCTGTTCCGTTCCGTTCCGTTCCATTCCATTCCATTAAATTCTATTCTATTCTATTCTATTCTATTCTATTCTATTCCATTCCATTCCATTCCATTCCATTCCATTCTATTCTTTTCCCAGGTTTTCTCAGCTGCTTGGGGATGCTTGAGAAAGCAGAACATTTTAATATTAAATGTTTGGAGAACCATATCCTAATTCTCTCCATGTTCCCCCTAAATATCAGAACGGTGTTTGATGGTGACCTAGACTCTGGGTTGATTCTCCTGGCTGTTTATCAAAGGAGTGATAACATTTTATCAGCCATTATCATTTTCCTGGCCTACCCAGTATAGCTTTTTTGCTTACTTGTGCGGTCCTTTTGATGTCCTCTAGACCAGAGGTCCCCAACCTTTTGGGCACCAGGGACTGGTTCCATGGAAAAATGTTTTTCCCCATGGACTGGAGAGTGTGCGGTTTTGTGTGCTGCCTGCATCCCATGGATGGAGTTTTGCTTGTTTGTGCAGACCAGTGTCTGACATGTTGCGGCCTGGTGCCAGTCCACAGACTGGGGGTTGGGGACCCCTGCTCTAGGCATTTTTGGCAATACAGATAGTGCTCAACTTACAACAGTTCATTTAGTGACCATTCAAAGTTACAATGGCACTGAAAAAAGTGACTTGTGACCATTTTTCACAGCTACAACCTGTGTAGCATCCCCATGATCATGTGATCCAAATGGAGATGCTTGGCAACGGGTTCATACTTAGGACCGTTGCAGCATCCCTAAGTCATATGATCACCTTTTGAGACCTTCTGACATGCAAAGTCCATGGGGAAGCCAGATTTCCTTAACCACAATCCTTCCATTCCGCACCATCCAGTCGGAGTTGAAGAAGCTTCTTGGATGAGAAGCGAAACGTCTTCAAAGAAAAACAAAGAACGTCCAGTTGCCTCTTGAAAAAGCACCTTTGGGACAACCATGGATCTGGATGGCTGAGAATCTCATAGACAACTGTGTTACTTAACTTAACAACTGCAGTGATTCACTTAAGAACTGTGGCAGGAAAGGTCGTAAAATGGGGCAAAACTCACGTAACAAATGTCTCACTGAACAACAGAAATTTGGGGGTCAATTGTGGCCATACGTTGAGGACTACTTGTAACTCCAACAATCCAGTAACTGAATCTGCCTACACAGTAAATGACACAATGTCTTACCAATAACGCTATCCTTCAACACCTAAGGGGAAAACAACGATAATCCAATCAGCAAATGTTACTGAAAATGGATAGACATTACACCAATAACCTCCCACAAAATGTCAGAATGTGAGTAAATAACAGGAGAAAATAAATACCAGGCATATTTTATTTTTTTTATACTGTTTTATTAGTTTTCTACATTTACAATTCATAAGTGCTCGGTAAACAATGCATTGTCTGAGTCCATTTGTTTTCCTTAATAATACACATTAAATTCCTAATCTCTACCCTGTTTTTCCAGCCATTGATAAAATACGTCCCGTATTTGAAAATATTCTGTGTCTTCTTTTTCTTTAATCTTCAGTGTAAGTCTATCCATTTCGGCACAGTCCAGTCTTTTCTGGATTATCTCTTCTTCAGACTGTGTTTCTTCATTTTTCCAATACTGAGCAAATATAATTCTTGCTGCTGTTAATGCATGCAATATTAAATATACACTTTCTTTATCGTATTTTCCTGATAATATGCCTAATAAAAATAGTTCTGATTTTAAATCTACATGTTTTCTTAACATCTTTTCTAGCCAAATATGTATTTTTGTCCAAAAGTTTTTGGCTTTAGGGCAGGTCCACCAAAGATGATAGTACGTGCCTGGTTTTTGATTGCATTTCCAGCAGTTACTAGACACGTTTTTAAACATTTTTGCTAATCTCGCAGGCATATTTTAGACCTTTATAGCAGTGGTGAGATTCATCCCGTTCGCACCACTTCGGCAGAGCCGGTAGCTAATTTTTTGTTGTCCAGACCCAGAATGGACTTCCGGAAGCAGCATCCACACAGAGAATCAGTTGTTCAAATTTGAATCCCACCACTGCTTCATAAGTGTTGTGTCCTGAGCCTGCAAATGCAGGCTCGGGATGTTGCAATGGTCCCGGGCTTTGCAGAAGCTGCCCGAGACCAACTAAGTGGCGCCGGCTTTGCGTGCATGCGCAAGGCAGGAAAAGTGCCTGTTTTCTGTTGCCATTGTGTCCGGGGATTTGGGCGTATAAAAGGAGACCTGCGTGCCTTTGCTCATTGTTGTAGTTCTGGCTGGAAAATGAAATAAAGAGTTATTCAAGGAAAGATGTGTCTTCATCATTTGCCATTAATGCGAGGACTTAACAATAAGCACCTTTCAAAACAAGAATACCAGATTGCTTTTGAAAACTTGTGGTCTTTCTTCCTGGTCCTCGGTGGCAGCTGACTGTAATTTTCTATTACTTTAACCCTTTGGAGAAGAGGCCTGTCAGGAAGATGTTCCACTATTCACCGTGCTGTTTTGTAAGATCATGGCACACTGTCAGCTCATATTGAATATCTAAGCAAGCTAGGATCAGCTCCAAGACAGATAGATATTAGGCATTAGACATAGACCAGTTTGGTGTAGTGGTTAAATTGCTGGCCTAGAATCCAGGAGATTGTGAGTTCTAGGCTTGCCAAAGTTGACTTTGAGCCAGTCACACTGTCAGCTGCCACCTTGTGCTTGCGGTGCTTTGCTGTTATGAGGTGACAGACTGCCGTGAACTGTGGGGAGGGGGAACAAAGGTGGAGGATAATTGGGGAAATGAAAGTAGAGACTGTACCACCTCAATATACTGCTCCAAGGTCATTGAGCTGGAAGATGGAGAGAGCCACATACCAACTGCGCTCAGACTTACCATTAGGAAAACTTCTCACATAGACTTGATTGATTACAGTGGGGTGGGCAGCAAGAGGCATTTAGGGGGGAACTAGAACTTAACTGTCAACTCTACAACGAACCTGGCCACAGCCATCTTTGCCATTCTAGGTTGCCACAAGAACGGGAGGGGGGATGAGATATTTCTGCTAGTCTAAACATGAATGAATTCCGTGGGAACCAAGGTCATTCTCACATGGTGGAGAAGAAGGAGGGACATTCGGTGAAAAAGCCCGCCGAGCAGTTCTATTGGATAGTGTAATTGATAGCATAGTAGAGGGGTGGGGGACTATTATATGGAATTACTTTGAACCTTTGGGGAGAACTCTAGATTTGGTTTCACTTTTGACCGTGCCGATATTATGTATCCAATAAACATGCTCTTTGAGGAAACGTCATGCCTTGGAGTTTGGATTTATTTGGTTCCATCAGTCGGAGCCTTGACATTACAGATTTTGGCATGCAGTTCTCGGTTCTGGCTACAAAATACTGTAATACACCTGATCTCTAATAAAATTATACATTTCTCAACAAATAGAGCCAAAGATCAATTCTATTTAGAGGTTAAAGTTGTGGCGGGTCTGACATACTCTCTCGCAGCCCAACCCATCTCACAAGATTGTTGAAGGAGCATGATATTAGGTATTGTGGGAAGAATCCAGAGAAAGAAATATTTTGAGAAATATTAAAAAGGCAGAATATTATATTTCCTCAAAGGCTCTTAAAAAGGCAGAAAATCATGCCCAGTTTTTCTTAATAGCCCCAAGTCTCCCTCCCCCAAGCAGAAACCAGCTCTGTAGAAATGCAAATTCAATAATCCATTCAGGAAGGTTGGAGCTAGGAAGGTAGAAATTAGGAAGACAAAGACCTTTAAAATCTACATACCCCACCCAAACTCTAGGACGGGACATAATAGGATTAACTCACCGATACCAGAGGGGCACACTCAGACTCAGGTCAAAGTCCATGACACAGGAAATACAAAGCCTCAAATAAGAACAGGAAACAACCTCAAGAGCCCTAGAAGGTATAAAAGCCCACCACTCTACTCCATGTGGTCAGTCTTTTCCAGAGCCATCTTTCTGTCTGGCTCTCCTCTTCAATAAACTACAACCTTCTTCCTAAAGAAGTCTCCATTTTGTTTATTCCCAGCTTGGACTGGACTGGTGAAGATTTTTCTTTCAACAGTATGTTTACTGTTTTCACTTGATCTATCTCTGTCTCTGAGTTCACACACAAACACTGAGCTGACATGATTTCAGATTATAGATTTCTTATTAGTGGAATTAAGTTGCACTATTTCCAAAGCTGGAAGGCAATACTAAAGTCTTAAAACTTTCTATTTAGCCAATAATAATGTTGAACCCTAAAATTGATTTCCAAGAATTTCTCTTCTGGAAAAGATTAAAGCTAGAATTAAATTCCAGACTATAATCAGCCAAATTAGTTTACTATGTGTCTCCCTTCCTCCTTCTTTATCTGATAGGCAAGGGTGAATTGAAATTAATTTCCAATAATGTGAGCAAAATTAAGCAGAGCTAGGACATCATTCGTATCCTTTATGAATTAATGGCAACTTCGTCATTCCCCCCTGCCAGTTCTAGCAATGTAAAAAAAAAAAAATAGTTCCCAAGTATTCAGTTGGATCTGAAGCTGCATTTCAGCAGCTGTCATAGTTAGGATTTACAATGGCCTTTATAAATAGTAAAAAGTAATGTTCATCATTATTCATGTAAAATAACATTCCTTTGGCATTTTTCCCAAATAGTATGTGATGTATAAAGAACCATTTTCAAAGAGATGCACTGTCACTGGACAGATGGGGCTGGAAACAGTGACAAAATAAATATTTCTGGCATAAACTCATCCTAGAGTCACTTATCCACTGATACTGGAATATCAACCCAATGTTTTAAAAAATAAACATTTACACTAAACATACAATGTAATGACTGCAACAACCACCACGTAGGACAAATAGGCAGAAGGTTGACAGAACGCATCCATGAACACCAACTAGCAGTCAGAATACATGACGAAAATTCTTTAATTTCACAATAAATAGGCAGACTTCACCATCGTTTCAAATGGGAATATGTGACCATCCTAGACCGAGCCAAGTTCAAAAATGCCGTGGAATTTCTAAAAGCCTGGCAGTCTGACAAATCAGCCATCAATAGACACATAGACATTAACAACATCTATAGACTGTGCAAAAGAGGCAATCAACCAGCCCAAAAAGAGACAAAAAGACTCCAGCACCTCTCCACCAGCAATCAGCACCCAGATCAGCATAGATTAACTCCAAGGTTAACATCAGGCCAACAATCAAGTAAACAATACTCCAATCAAGAAACTGCCAAGGAAGCCAACAGCAAATAGCCCAACAAAAGAATCTCTAAGACCAGCCCCACCAGCACTGACAGGGCAAGCCATTGACTAGAATAGAGGTCCCCAAGCTTTTGGGCACCAGGGACCGGTTATGTGGAGAGAGGTTTTCCCACGGACTGGAGGGGGCATGGTTTTGTGTGCTACCTGCATTCTGTGGATGGGGCTTTGCTTGTTTGTACGGAGTAGTTGCTGGCATGCCGTGGCCTGGTACTGGTCCACGGATTGAGGGTTGGGGCCCCCTGGACCAAAATATAAACTGACAGCAAACAGCACTCCTTCCTAGCACTGATGATGTTTCCTAGCTTGGGGTAATGAAATGTCTGCCAGAAAACAAGCAAGCTCAAAGAGCACCCTTTGTGTCAAGCTACAAATGGTCTCCTTTATTGGTAAACAGTCCACCAAACAGTCATTCCCTATGAGGAAGATTAAAACAGAGCAAAATCACTAGCCTTCAGGAATTTCCATTTCTCCCAGTGACAAGAATCTTATTAATAATGGATAACTGTTGTTTTGTTCTGGAGGGATTGATTGTGAGTTTGGGACGGTCCTTCTGCTTTCCGTTTCTATGCCCTGAGCAGAATTTCCCAAGGTAGGAATTTAGTAAGCCATGTGCAAGCCATGAGCTTTATTGTGTGATGAACCACAAGCCATCCCTCAAAGTTGCTGATAAATTATTGATGTTGGCATTCCATATTTTTTTAATGTTTTGATTTCAAAAAAATACCACATCAGTTGACAAACTGGATTAAAACTCAAGCTATAAACTAAATAACAGCAACTCTATTAAGAGTCAAATGTTAATTCCAGATTTCAAAGTATTCGAGTTCTGTCTTGTCCTTCATAATCATTGTAAGCCTATCCATCTCAGCACATGAAAGGATTTTATACAGGATCTCTTCTTCCGTTGGAATTCCTTTATTCCTCCAGTTTTGAGCAAAAACCAGTCTGGAAGCCGTTAGAATGTATAACATTAAATAAAGTACGCCTTTGTCGTACTTTTGCGTGGTTATACCTAATAGGAAAAGTTCTGGTTTTGGCTCTACCACTCGCTCTAATATTTCTTCCAACCATTCTTTGATCCTATTCCAAAAATCACGAGCTCGCGTGCATTCCCACCACATATGATAGTATGTTCCAATTGTCAGATTACATTTCCAACATTTAGAGGAGACATTGGAACACATTTTAGCTAATCTTACGGGTGGGAGATGCCATCTATAGAACATTTTGTAGAGGTTTTCTTTGTAAGAGGTGGCCAAAGTAAGCTTCTTGTTTCTTGCCCATAGTTTTTGCCAGATGTGCAGATCAAAATTAAGACCAAAATCCTTGCTCCATTTTAACATAGTCACTTTTACTTGTTCCTCATACATTGCCTGATCTTACAAATTGTGGTATACTTTTTTAATCATTTTATCCTCCCATCCCAATGTTATTTTATCTAATTCTATTGGTTCTAATTTAATGCCTAACTCTTTTTTATCTTTCCAGTATCTTGCCTGCAGTTGCAGGTATGCCCACCATTCTAATTCTATCCCTTCATCCTGGAGGGTTTCCCTGGATTTCAATTCCCCTCTTTCATCTAAAATGTTTTTATATGTTATGATTTTATCTAATTGGGTAAATTTTGGGTGTACATATATTTTTAATGGTGAGATCCAACTAGGTACTTGGGTATAATTTGGTTGCCAAATTTTTGCCCATACATCGATAAGAGCTTGTCTAATATAGTGTCTTCGAAAATATTTATGTATTTTATATTTATGATCCCATAATATAGCATGCCATCCTATTTGTAGGGCATGGCCCTCCAGACATAATAGTCTCCTGTTCTTTAATAATATCCAATCTCTTACCCATACTAGTGCTACAGCCTGGTAGTATTTCTCCAAGTCTGGAAGGCCAAATCCCCCCCTTTCCTTTGAGTCCTGCAATAATTTTAATTTAATCCTTGCTCTTTTTCCTTGCCAGATAAATTTGAGCATCCTTTTATTCAAATTTTGAAAAAAATTCTTATCTAGTTTTATAGGTGTGCATTGGAACAAGAATAAAATTTTCGGCAACACGTTCATTTTAATCACTGCAATTCTGCCCATAAAAGAGAGCTGCAGGTTCTACATTTAGGCAAGAAAAACCAAATGCACAAGTACAGCATAGGTGGCACCATGCTCAATAGTAGTAACTGTGAGAGGGACCTCGGAGTCCTAGTAGACAATCACCTAAATATGAGCCAGCAGTGTGCTGCAGCTGCAAAAAGGCCAACACAGTGCTAGGCTGCATTAACAGAGGGATAGAATCAAGATCACGTGAAGTATTAATACCACTCTTCAATGCCTTGGTAAGGCCACACTTGGAATACTGCATCCAGTTTTGGTCACAACGATGTAAAAAAGATGTTGAGACTCTATAAAGAGTACAGAGAAGAGCAACAAAGATGATTAGGGGACTGGAGGCTAAAACATATAAGGAACGGTTGCGAGAATTGGGTATGTCTAGTTTAACGAAGAGAAGGACAAGGGGGACATGATAGCAGTATTCCAATATCTCAGGGGCTGCCATAAAGAAGAGGGAATTAAGCTATTTTCCAAAGCACCTGAAGGCAGGACAAGAAGCACCGGGTGGAAACTAATCCAGGAGAGAAGCAACCTAGAACTAAGGAGAAACTTCCTGACAGTGAGAACAATTAATCAGTGGAACAGCTTGCCTCCAGAAGCAGTAAATGCTCCAACACTGGAAGTTTTTAAGAAGAGACTGGACAGCCATTTGTCCGAAATGGTGTAGGGTTTCCTGCCCGAGCAGGGGGTTGGACTAGATGACCTCCAAGGTCCCTTCCAACTTTACTATTATTATTATTATAACTTATCATAATTATTTTCTTGTAGAGGTTTCATTACCCAGACTAGGTAACATCAGCAGGGTTAACAACTGAAACGTCTGCAAGAAAACAACCAAGCATCAAGGATTCCCTCATTTCAACCTTGAGTTACAAATATTCTTCCTTATTAGAACTTAGTCCCTGGAGAAACAAGTGGAAGAGCTGAGATCTCAGTTTTTGAGTTGGAATGTTGAGGAAATGGGATGAAAATCGCACACCACTATATATCTGGAAATGCTTTTATTCTCTCTGCACATAACCACATCTCGAAGAACGGGTTCCTGGAACAGTTGCCAAGAAGAAGAAGAAAAAAGAGTTTCCTAAGGCATTAAAAACAAGAACAGACAACAAGTGATTTGAACAGGATCTTTCAATTAGCCCTTAGTCCCTTATCTAAGAATGGCTTTGCTTCTTATTGATATATGCCCTTTAATAAACTCAGCCTTACTGATCTCGTCTAGACTGCTAATTAGAAGCTATCACCTTACATACAGTCCAGGATTAAAAGCTTTCTGTGGCTTGGAGAGATTCTCATTTGTGTGAAAGGTCGATTTGATCCTTTTAGTGTGTGTTTGCACAATGCTTTGAAAGGCTTTTGGGTGTCAGCGTCTTGCTGTAGCACTAAGCAAAGGCCTGGGGTTCTCAGTAGAAGTTACATGAGTCTTTTAAAAAAAAAATATTTCCATTCCTTTCCGATGGAGGATCAAAAAGGTAGGCTTCCTCTTTTGTGTTTAATGACATTCAAAAGGAATTTCTTCCTTCTCTATATTCTCCTACTAATTAAGGGCTCTGGTAGCAAATGCAAAGGCTGTGCTCCGTTATTAATTTATCAAATACAGAAATACTTCTCTTTTTTCCCTCTTGGTCTAATTACTCTGGCATTACATGTTAACACCCAACAATTGTTTGGATAATGGCTGCTGTTCTAACTGTTTACACTTTCTACATCTCATTTTCCTCTGACGGCTTATAATACTCCTCCAGCTATGAAAGAAACAGGGACAAAAGCATATGCTTGTTTTTCTGAGTGCTGCGGTAAATGAACTAGGTGGAAACGCAGGTAGTTGAGCTGTAAAGAAAAGAAAGCAGAGTCAGGTGACTTTTATTTCACTGATCTGAAATGAATCGTTTATCTGAAATGGTATAGGGCAGTGGTGGCGAACCTATGGCACGTGTGCCAGAGACGACTCTCAGAGCCCTCTCTGTGGGTATGCATGCTGTCACTCTAGCCCCGCCTCCCCCCATGGCACCCACTCACCAGCAGCCCCCTGGGAGGAGAGTCGCCACTGGGTGCAGCCCATGCGGAGCAGCACAGTCAAGAACATGGCAGCTGGGCAGCAGGGACAAGACTCCACCCTCGCGTCCTGTCACGTGCAGATGATATTGCGGGGCGCGAGCAGAGGGCGTGGCCACCATGGTGCTGCAGGGCTGCCTGGGTGATCTGCTGCAGCGGGCTGTGGAGGCGGGGGTGGCCCTGCGGACAGGCGGGATGGGGGCAGAATGGGAGGCAGAGCAGGAGTGAAGCAGCGGGTGGGGCAGGGGACTGAGTGGGGATTGAGCAGGGGTGGGGGAATGGGTAGGGGCAGGGGTGGGGGCAGGGGGTGGGGCGGTTTTGGGGCACTTGGTCTCTAAAAGATTTGCCATCACTGGTATAGGGTCTCCTGCTCAACCAGTGGCCTGGACTAAAAGATCTCCAAGGTCCCTTCCAATTCTGTTTTTCTATCTTAAAAATCTTGTCTGAGATGGTATAGGTTCTCCTGCTTGAGCAGGGGGCTGGACTAAAAGACCTCCAAGGTCTCTTTCAGCTCTATTCTATTCTATTCTATTCTATTCTATTCTATTCTATTCTATTTTAATATCCTTGGGAGACCAGAGGGAAGTCTATAGGTTGTCCTTGACTTACAACTATTAGCTTAATGACCGTTCAAAGTTACAATGGCACAGAAAAAAGTGACTTATGATTGTTTTTCATGCTTGGGAACGTTGCAGCATCCCCATGGTCATGTGATCAAAATTCAGACAGTTGGCAACTGGCCTGTTTTTATGACGGTTGCAGTGTCCCAGGATCATGGGATCCCCTTTTGCGACCTTCTGACACACAAAATCAACGGAGAAGCCAGATCCACTTAACAACTGTTTTACTAACTTAAAAACTTCAGTGATTCACTTAAGAACTGTGGTCAGTCGAGGACCACCTGTGCAGCTTGGATAACCAGCACGTAAAAGATATCTCAGTCCACAGAAGGAGGGAGGGGATGGGAAACATTTTGGAATGACCCTACTGAGATTTCCAGAGAGGGAAAAGGGAAAGAGGGGAGAAATACCTGAAGTACTTTAAATCTTTTATGTCAAAATTTTATGACCAAAAGATAGTTTCCATGTAAACTCCTTAATGTCACTGTGGGAAGAATCCAGAGAAAGAAATATTTGGGGGAATATTAAAAAGGCAGAATATATTTCCCCAAAGGAATCATGGAGAAGATCTTTAAAAAAAAAATACAGAAACCAGCCCCAGCCCCTCTCCCCCAAGCAGAAAACTCAGCAGAGGCCAGCTTTTAGAAATGCAAATTCAATAATCCTTTCAGAAAGGGTTGAACTTTCCAGATAGAAACTGAAGAAATTAGGAAAACAAAGACTCCTAAAATCTACGTACCCCCACCCAAATTCTAAGGACAGGAGACATAATAGGATTAACCCACCAATACCAAAAGGACACACTCAGACTCAGGTCAAAGTCCATGACACAGGAAATACAAAGCCTCAAACAGGAACAGGAAACAACCTCAAGAGTCCCAGAAGGTATAAAAACCCACCATTCCCTGCTCCATGTGGTCAGTTTTCCCACAGCCATCTTTCTGTCTGGCTCTGCTCTTCAATAAACTGCAACCTTCTTTCTAAAGCAGTCTCCATTTTGTTTATTCCCAGCTTGGACTGGAGTCTGATGAAGATTTTTCTTTCCATATCACAACACAGACAAACTCAAGCAAAGTTTTAACTGGGAAACAATGAGCATCCTAGACCAAGCTAACTCCTCAAATGCCCGGGGCTTCCTGGGAGCTAGGCATTCGGACAAATCATCCATTGCTACATACTGTATATAGAGATAAATCACCTTTACATATCATTCAAATGTCATTCAAATGAGACAATTAAAAAACTAAGAAGGAAAGAGATTTTCCGTCAACCAAGTCATAATTGTCTCAAGCGTGCTTTTTTCAAAAGGCAACTTGACTGTTTTTTTCCTTGAGGAAGAAGAAGAAAACATTTTGCTTCTCACCCACAAAGTTTCATAAGTTGTGATGATGGAGGGGTAGAAGAGTAGGTTGAAAAAAAAAACACCTTTGAGATAAGAAGGAAACAAAAAGACCAAAGCACAGTCTTGTCAACAGTCAACACCCAGATAAGCAGGGATTAACACCAGACAAACTATCAAGCAGAACACAATACCATATTGAAGGCACTATCAAAGAGAAAACCACAGGTCCAGCAATGCTAGCAGAGCAAGCTATTATATATAAACAGGGAATAAATCCCACACTCTCTAGCACTGATGATATTAACTAGTCAGGTACTTAGATGTCTACAATCAAACAACCAAGCCCAGAGAACACCAGGGATTCAACAGTACAATCCTGAGCTACATACATTCTCTTCTCTTCAAATTCGCTCCATTTAAAAATAATCCATAATGGTACAAGGAGCAGTATTGCCACAAAACAACACAAGAGAGAGGCTTTGTGGATAATTTGGCTTTTTATGAAAGTCATAGAAAGGCAGTTCTTCTAATGGTTTATCAGGGCCTATTTTATCACAGAGTACAGGCAAAATCTGTTGCTTAAAACAAGTCTGGACACATTAAAAAATAAAAACAATGCTGTATGTTCATTGCAAACACTTGGCTCATTCAGCATAGGCAGAGGAAATGATTTAAGAAGCAGCTGCAGATCAAAATAATTGCCATAGGTGTGAATCTAAGCTGCTTTCTGTTTCAAGGATCATCAGCAGTCTTCCTGATAAATGTCATTTAATTATGTCTCAACGCAACATAATTCCTCTACCTATGTTTTGCAGTTTGGCTGTTTTTCTTCCTAAAGGATAATTCATACCATGTCTGCAATTTCTTAATATTATTATCTAGAAAAAAAGTGATGATTAATCAACATTTTAATATATAGCTCCCAATCCCATGCATTTAATTCTCTAAAACTGGCCACATATCAAGAGATTCTCAGGACAACCATTATTTGTTAAGAGAAGATCTCGGGGAAAAAGAAGAACGACGGCAGAAAGAAAAAGAATGTGTCCTGTAATAAAAAAAAAAGAATAGAAACTAGATTCAACTAGATTAACCTATTAACAGAATGAGTGGAAAATTAATGCAAGGAAAGAGGAAGAGGGTATGGAAACTTCTTGAAACAGACTGAAAAGAGTTTTAATAATAACAATAATAATAAAATAAAGTTGAAAGGGACCTTGTAGGTCGAGTCCAACCCCCTGCTCAGGCAGGAAACGCCACACCATTTTGGACAAATGGCTGTCCAGTCTTTTCTTAAAAACTTCCAGTGTTGGAGCATTCACCGCTTCTGAAGGCAGGTTGTTCCACTGGTTAATTGTTCTAACTGTCAGGAAGTTTCTCCTTAGTTCTAGGTTGCTTCTCTCCTTGATTAGTTTCCATCCGTTGCTTCTTGTCCTGCCTTCAGGTGCTTTGGAGAATAGCTTGACTCCCTCTTCCTGTTCTTTGTGGCAGCCCCTGAGATATTGGAACACTGCTATCATGTCCCCCCTCATCCTTCTCTTCATTAAACTAGACATACCCAATTCCAGCAACCGTTCCTCATATGTTTTAGCATCCAGTCCCCTAATCATCTTTGTTGCTCTTCTCTGTACTCTTTCTAGAGTCTCAGCATCTTTTTTACATCGTGGTGACCAAAACTGGATGCAGTATTCCAAGTGTGGCCTTACCAAGGCATTGTAAAGTGGAGTTACATTAATTAGAATTAGTTGGCTAGATGTATCTCAGAAGGTCCTCTGGCCCTGAGACAGAAAGTATAGAAAAGTTGAAGTGAGTAAATCCTGAGAAATGAAATGATCCTTCCTTCCTTCCTTCCTTCCTTCCTTCCTTCCTTCCTTCCTTCCTTCCTTCCTTCCTTCCTTCCTTCCTTCCATTATCACAAATACACAATTCTGGGTGGCTCATAAAAAGCAGCTGACATGCAAACCCCTCCCCCCAATAGCAATCAATATAATCACTACATACGCTATACCACATATTTGGAATGACAATGACAGTTACACAATGACAAGATTATTCTATTCTATTCTATTCTATTCTATTCTATTCTATTCTATTCTATTCTATTCTATTCTATTCTATTCTATTCTATTCTAGAACCCTGTGGTGGAACCTGTTGGATGGTGAGTGGGCAGATCAGATTTTTGCTCTTCCACAGATGACTGAGAAGTACATCAATGTGACACGTAAAGTTGTTTGCATTTTGTCTCTAATAAAGGAATGCTTTATTAGAGCATATTCAAAGTACAGTAAAACTATGCCGATAAAGTAATCAGATAAAGTCTAATCTCATAAAGCAATAATAACACAACCATCATAGTTGCCATCATCTTTACTGTGGCAGCAACAGTTTACAGCTTAAAGGTTTTATAGAACAATTCTGCTTTTAATAATTCAACGCTGGATTTTAATCCGGTCCCAGGGAATTGGGGGTGCTGTTTTACAAGGTAAGTGTTTACACAGAAAACAGTGTCCCCCAAGCCCCGTCCTTAACATTCCCACTTGGAAGAGTTTGGGCTGATTCCATAAGGAGGAGGAAATCCTGAAAGTATGAAACAAGTCAACTAGATGTGAAATAGATGGATTATTTAGCAAATGATTCAACATGGAGCAGAGAATAAATCAAGTGTGTGTAGATGTTCCGTTAGCATTTATGGGGACATAAATAACGCATTTACGATACTTGTATAAATACTGCTTGTGATGAAGTTATAGTTGTGTTGGTTGGGAACAGATGTTGTTGGTTCGGGTTAGAGTTAGGGTGACACCTAGGAGACAACGTCATACAGTCGGTTGGGAACCCAAATTATTACTAGTTCATACAGGCAGTCCTCGACTTACGACTGCAACTGAGCCCAAAATTTCTGTTGTTAAGGTGAGACATTTGTTAAGTGAATGTTGCCCCATTTTAGGACCTGTCTTGTCACAGTTGTTAAGTGAATCAGTGCAGTTGACCAGTTAGTAACCCAGTTTGTTAAATGAACTTGGCTTCCCTGTTGACTTTGCTTGTCAGAAAATGGCAAAAGGAGATCATGTGATCTTGGGACACAGCAGCGGCCGTAAGTATGAACCAGTTACCAAGCATCTGAATTCTCATCCCATGATCCTGGGTATACTGGAAAGGTTGTCACTATGAAAAACGGTCATAGGTCACTTTTTTCAGCGCCGTTGTAACTTTGGTCACTAAATAAGCTGTACTAAGTCTAGCTATATAAAGCAAGAAGAATATGACAATATTAATATTAATTAGATGATGCAAGATGGGGGGGGGGAAATAGATAACTTTTAGGAAATAGAACAAGATTATACAAAATGGATAAGATGTGTATTTTGAATATTAGATTCTGTTATGAATTGAGATAAAGGACATTTTGGTGACCTAAAACCTGGAAATTATAAATATCAAATGTTAAATTTGAATATTGATGGGAAACTAAAAATTGGGAAAAACTAATGACAGGACATTAATTGAATGTAAAGACTGAGTTAAAAGTAATTAAGATACATATAAGCTAAAATTTTACTGATAAATGTAATAATGATGTTTTTATTTAGTTGATATAATAAGAACTGTATTAGCTTAAATGCGAGAGAGTAGATATTAAGGGAAAAAGAGAGGAAATATTTGAGGTTGTAGTTTGAGATTTGTATTTTAAAAAATTGTATGTTATTGAACTACTGATTAACCCAGCCACCACGTTGCTTTTTAAATACCTAAATGTAAAATTAGAAAATTAATAAAAAAATTATTAAAAAAGAATATGACAATTAATATTATTAGAGACATATTTATTTCACAGGGGAAAAGGAGAGAATTATTGCAAGCTATTCCTACATAGGACAAAAAAAACCAGAGCAAGTAGATTTATTTGTTATGAGTGCCTTGCTTAGAATTCTTACAAAAGATGGCGGAATGACTAGAGAAACTTCAAAACATGCAGACACGGGTTGAAAAGTAATGGGTAGTAAGTAATCTATTGTGCGGAATAAAAGTTTGTTGAAGGAAGTAAAAAATAGCTGTGAGTAAAAGCTGTTCATTTTTTTATTCGGAAGTGAGAGATGGGCATGTCAAAAAGAAAAGTCAGAATCTGTCATTTAAAGCTTAAAAAAAAGGTGTGTTATTGTACAAAAAGAAACACAGCCTACGCTGAACGAGTGATGAATGAATACGGACTGAATATAAAAGTAAATAAATACAAAAAGAAGGATGTGAAGGTGGTTGGGTCAAAGAGAGAAAAGGGATGAGGTTGGAATTTGAAGACAAACATATGGCAGGGAAAAAATATTGGAAATAGTGCTCCAATATTTGAAGGGTTCCTACAATTTGAGGGGCTCAAACTATTTTCCAAAGTACCAAAAGCAAGACAAGAAACAATGGTTGGAAACTAATCAAGGAGAGAAACAACCTAGAACTAAGGAGAAACTTCCTAACAGTAAGAACAATTACCTCCAGAAGCGGTGAATGCTCCAACACTGGAAGTTTTTAAGAAGAGACTGGACAGCCGTTTGTCTGAAATGGTGTAGGGTTTCCTGCCTGAGCAGGGGGTTGGACTAGATGACCTCCAAGGTCCCTTCCAACTCTGTTATTCTATGCTCTAAGAGTGAATGGGTCAAGTAGAAGGAGAAGACCAAAAAACTATAGTCAGCAGGAGATGAAAAAGCAGTGGGGACTTTTTTTTCTCTCCAGACCTTCCCCCAAATCTTTAGAAACGTTGTGTCATTAAAGTGATGCTGAATTGCAAAGGAAAGGAAGCTATACTTTTCCTAAAAGCAAATAACAAAGAGTAAAATGGCTGTTTCCCGTATGGAAAAACAATACCATCTAATTAACTGGGGAATAAGCAAAATCTGTTAATGGTTTAAAACTCAGGATGGATTCTGGAGGCTGTGTTCACTTGTCCCTCGAGTGTGATTAGAGAACTATTTCACCGATCATATTTTCTTGAAGGATAATTTCAGCACAGCCTTCCACTGCTGAACTGTTTGGGATTGACGTCCTACCCGGTAGCTAGTTACACATCGTGATTTAAGCTTTTCTAGCAGAGTCAGCCTGTCAGGAGGTCGTCTGAAGATGGGGTTAGTAAAAACACAACTAGGATGCTGGGAGCCCAAATGGGACATTTTTGGTGGTGTTCAGCTTCTCCATTTGACCCCAGCTGGGTACACTGAAACATCCCTCCGTTTAGTAGATAGAACAAGTTGTAAAAGGAGACCACAAAATTCCCACTTGACTTGGCAATGTTTTGAATTCAGTTTTCCCTTTGTTTAAGATAAGATAAGATAACCTTTATTGTCATTTTTTTACTGTGGGCACAGAGGCACACATCAAAAATGAAATTTAGTTGCCCGCTCTCAAAGTGAAACACATACAGTACATGACTCACACCTAAACATACTATGAACAACATATGCATAGACCCACATCCCTACACATACGTAGCAAATAAATATTAAATACTGTCCATCTTGAATATATAACGGAAGGAAGAAGCTTGAGAGTTCGCAAGGTTAATGCTGTATGGAATGAAACTATGGCTGAATCTGGATGTTCTGCTACGGATACCACGAAGCCCCCTCCCAGAAGGTAACAAGGAAAACAGGTCGTGAAGAGGATGTGTTGTGTCCCAGATAATCTTATGGACCCTGCTCAAGCAACGCTTCTGTGCTATGTCCTGGATGGGAGGGAGGGAACTGCCAATAATCTTTTCTGCCATCCTCACCACTCTCTGCACTGCCTTCCTGTCTGAAGCAGTGATGCTTCCAAACCAGACTGTGATGCTGTATGACAGGATGCTCTCGATTGTCCCCCTATTGATCGTCCCTTTGATCCTTCCTCCCTTCCTGGTAGGTCACAAGCAACTAAACACTTTTTTTTTTTACATCTTTAGATCTTCAAAGCTGTTGAGCAGCATTTATGGAAAAAAGTTTTTTCCCCATTCCCCATCCTTCCCTCCTCTCTCTCTTCCCTCCTTTCCCTCCCTCTCTCTCCCTTCCTCCTTCCCTTTCTCCCTCTCTCCCTCCCCCTCTCTCCTCTTCCCCCTCTCTCTCCTCCCTCCCTCCCTTCTCTCCCTCTCTCCCTCCCTACCTTTCTATCCCTCTTTCTCCCTCTCTCCCTCCCCCTCTCCCTCCCTACCTTCCCTCCCTCCCTCTCCCTTTCTCTCTCCCTCCCTCTCTTTCTCTCTCTCTCCCACTCCCCCTTCTCTCCCCCCTCTCTCCCTCTCTCCCTTTCTCTCTCTCTCTCCCTTCCTCCTTCCCTTTCTCCCTCTCTCCCTCCCCTCCCCCTCTCTCCTCCTCCCCCTCTCTCTCTTCCCTCCCTCCCTTCTCTCTCTCTCTCTCTCCCTCCCTACCTACCTTTCTATCTCCCTTTCTCCCTCTCTCCCTCCCCCTGTCCCTCCCTCCCCTCCCTCCCCCTCTCTTTCTCCCTCCCTCCCTCTCTCTCTCCCACTCCCCCCTCTCTCCCCCTCTCTCCCTCTCTCCCTTTCTCTCTCCCTCTCTCTTCCTCCCCCTTTCTCTCCTCCCTCCCTCCCTTCTCTCCCCCTCCCTTTCTATCTCCCTTTCTCCATCTCTCTCTCCCCCCTATCCCTCCCTATCTTCCCTCCGTCCCTCTCCCTCTCTCTCTCCCTCTCTTTCCCTTTCTCTCTCTCCCTTTCTCTCTCTCTCTCTCTCTCCCTCCCTCCCTCTCCCTCCCCCCTTCTTCCCCCTCCCTCTCTCTCTCACACACCCCCTCTCTCTCCCTCCCTCTCTCTCCCTCCCTCTCTCTGTCTCCCTCTCTCTTTCTTTCATGTCTGGAAAGAAAATGGAGACATTCTTTTCAGCAACCTTTAGACTTCAAAATGTCCAGAGATCTATGCTTCATCTTCCTTGAATAATTCTTTATCTAACTCTATCCTGCTCTTGGAAAGCCAACAGGCTGCATTTGTTTGTTTTAAGCCGTTCTTTGGCTGGCTATTTTCATTTTATCTTTGTTTTCTCCATCCTAGTGGATAAAGGCAATGCTTGATGTCCATTCTCAGTTCACCTCTCACCAATTCCCATGCTGCTCATTTGTTGTTGTTTAAGCCTGCTTCTCAGCAAGATGGATGATGGGATTTGCATACTAAGGAAAGAAAGGAGATTTCCTCAATGGCAGCTAAAAAAAAATGAAGCTGCACATCTACAGGCCTGGACCTTATCAACAATTTCCTTATCAACAATTTCCTTTCTGATCTTGACATTTTTTTTTTCCAAAACAAGTTTCTGCTGGCTGCAAACACAAGTCCAAAGAGATGTAACAAGAAGCCCTGGACAGCTAGGAGACACCAGATATGAAGGAAATAAGACTGGAGAATAAAAACTTGGGAGTGATTTTGTAGTATTGTTATACTTGCTAACCAACATAGTATTTTGTATTTTCATTTGACTTATTTTTCTCTCTTTTAAGTAATGTTATGGGTTTATCAAACCATTGCAGACTGAAATTAGAAAACTCTTTATCCTATTGCTGTATGGATTGATTGATAGCTTCTAACATTCCTACACTGGAAAGATAAAAACTCTTTTCAGTTACAGGATGGGACCATGTTTGTTTTAATGGAATGTCTAGAGTTTGTCTTCTGATAAGAGAAAACTTGATACTGCTAATTGGTACCTGATTTGTCTCTCTGTGAATTAAAATAACCTTATGACTTATGACTTAAATTTTACACCCCTGCTTTCATCAGAGCTCATTTAAATGGACATATATGTCGTCACATGTAATATGCTTAATTCCTGTTTAACTTCATGCAATTGATTTCCTATGCATAAGAGGGGTTCCTGTCCAATCAACTTTCCTGTTTGCACTTTTTTAAAAAAAAGATATTTTATTGATTTTTTTATAATTACAAATCTTTAGTGCTTAGTAAACAACGTGTTGTCTCGGTCCACATATTTAACTTAATAATAATAATAGATCTTCCATTCCTACTCTCTACTCCGTTTTTCTAGCCCAGTGATTCTCAACCTTTTTAATGCCGCGACCCCCAACTGGTTGTAAGTTGAGGACTAAACCGGTCGTAAGTCAAGGACTACCCAACCGGTCGTAAGTCGAGCACTTTCCCTGCCCGGGAGCACCGCGCATGCGTGGTGCCACCCCCTGCGCCGGCCGAGGCATAGCTGGCAAGTGGCAGAGATGGAGCAGGCCGACCACCGGCTGGGCCACCAGCTGGCCCAGCCCAAGGGAGGTAAGGCACCCGATGGAAAAGGGGAAAAAAATGGCAGACAGCCTTGCTTGGTGACCCCTGTGAAATGGTCGATCGACCCGACCCATAGGTTGAGAACCGCTGTTCTAGCCAATTGTAAAAAGTATCCCAGGTTTGAGACTATTCTGTATCTTCTTTCCCTTTCATTTTCAATATAAGCCTGTCTATTTCCGCACAGTCCAAAATTTGCTTAATGATATATTCTTCAGCTGGTGTTTCTTCTTTTTTTTCCAGTGCTGTGTAAATGTAATTCTCGCTGCTGTTAGTACATGTTGTATTAAATATACACATTCTTTATCATAGTTTTCTGAAGTTATATCTAAAAGCAAGGGTCTTCAAACTTGGCTCTTTTATGACTTGTGGACTTCAATTCCCAGAATTCCTCAGCCTGGCATGCCTAAAAGTAATAGTTCCGGCTTAAAATCTACATGTTTTCTTAACATTTTCTCTAACCACATATGTATTTTCAACCAGATTTTTTTTTGCTTTGGGACATGTAGTACATGCCTGATTTCTCTTTGCCCTTTTTTGATGTGTTAACTATAAACAGAATGTAAGCCAAAGAACTGGGTTCCCTCTTTGAATCAGAGGTATCCTTTTTAATCAAAGCACTCTGAATAAATCGTAATTAAATAATCTTCCTGTCTTGGTGTCTTATTGGAGTCTGAGCATACAGGGGCCAAAGCCAAGGCCATATTTGACTAACAGGGTGGGTGAAATACAATCAGCTTGGAGGGCATAAAACCAATGCCTATAGCATGGTTCACATCTAGCTATGGTCATAAGCAGTGGTGGGATTCAGCTGGTTTGCACCACTTTGGCAGAACCGGTAGCTAATTTTTTGTTGCCCAGGCCCAGAACGGATGTCTGGAAGCGGCACACACACAGAAAACAGGTTGTTCCCATATTTGAATCCCACTACTGGTCATAAGTGACAACAGTCAAAGCAGGTCACCACGTGACCAGTACCAATTTTATGTCCTTTAAACAAATAAGGCAGTATAATATTAGTATATCAGTTATTAGAATAGGACAAGTATTAGCACTGCTTTATAAAGTCTTAGTAAGGCCACACCTGGAATACTGCATCCAGTTTTGGTCATCATATTATAAAAAAGATGTCAAGACTTTGGAAAAGGTGCAAAGAAGAGCAACTAAGATGATTAGGGGACTGGAGATTAAAACATATGAAGAACGGCTGCAGGATTTGGGTATGGCCAGTCTAGAGAAAAGATGGCCTAGGGGGGACATGATAGCAGTGTTTCAATATTTGAGAGGTTGCCACAAAGAGGAGGGGGTCAACTTATTTGCCAAAGCACCAGAAGGCAAGACAAGAAACAATTGATGGAAAGTAATCAAGGAGAGAAGCAACCTGGAGTTAAAGAGAAACTTCCTAACAGTGAGGACAATTAACGAGTGGGACAGCTTGCCGCCAGACGTTGTGGGTGCTTCATCACTCGAGATTTTTAAGAAGAGACTGGACAGCCACTAATCTGAAATGGTATACAGAGTTCTGCTTGAGCAGAAGGCTGGACTAGAAGACCTCCAAGGACCCTTCCAGGTCTATTCTCATTCTGATTAAGATATTAAGTGAACCAATTGCTTACTAAGGGCTGGATTGTGCCAGAAACTGGAGGTAAATGTGGTTTTCTTGGAAACCATTATAAATTACAGTCAAGGGACAGTGGGATGGTGTAAATGATTGTGAGATTTGGTGCCAAGCATCCAAAATGTGGTCATTTATCTATGGAGGGAGAGAATGTTGGAACTTTGAAACTGAGTTGAAAGTCTCTTTGCAGAGGTCTGTCATAACTTCAAACTTGAAACAGTCATAAGTCAGGGACTACCTGTAGTACAATGTTTATTTATAAAAATGACTTGGAAGGCAAGGTGAAATGCAGAGAGTTCTTCGGCCAAAGCTCCATTTGCTACTTCTGGATCTTTCTCTAATGCCCATGAGCTGAATTCTCCAGGAAGGAGGCAATTAAGGTCACCTTCTCTAAAAGATTCTGGTTTTGTTGCAATAGCTTCATTTTTTATTCACCGTCCCGCTTTGGAGGTCTGCTAATTTCCCCTTTGCTGCAAAAACCCGATAGCACTCAAACACTCCAGGCATTTTGCACCAAGGTGTAGATATTGTCAGGATGACATTTGAGAAATTATAAGGAGGGAGGTAGCTGCCAACACAGAAACACAACTGTAAATAACACTTGCTGAAGTCTCAGGGGCATATGCTAAATGGATGTTGCAGCCTGCTCAAATAGCCCCAGAAGAGTTTATTATATTTAATGCATACATACATACAGATACACCTACTAACCTGACACTGTTAGCTGTAGGACAAGATTTAAATACACTGCAGTCTAAGCATTGCCAACTAAACACTCCTTCATCCAAGTTACAACAAAAAGCAGAAGATATTCCTTTTCATCTTGATATGCCACCTTCTCTCCATATCAGCTCATCTTCCTTTCAGATAAATATGGGATCACTTCCCATTAGCAGGGGAAATCCTCAGTGGTATGAATGACATTTTTTTTCCCATTAAAACCTGCCTTCCTTCTCATTTGGTCACATTGTTAAAGAAGAATGTCTGATGAGATGGGTGGCTGCATAAATTGATAGATAGATAGATAGATAGATAGATAGATAGATAGATAGATAGATAGATAGATAGATAGATAGATAGATAGATAGATAGATAGATATGGATGGGTAGGTAGGTAGGTAGGTAGGTAGAGAGAGAGAGAGAGAGAAGAGAGACAGAGGGAGACAGAGAGAGAGATGGATAATTGATATAAGATTGATAAATAGATGGTAGGTAGGTAGGTAGGTAGGTAGGTAAGTAGGTAGGTAGGTAGGTAGGTAGGTAGGTAGGTAGGTAGGTAGGTAATAGATAGATAGATAGATAGATAGATAGATAGATAGATAGATAGATAGATAGATAGATAGATATACAAAAAATCAGTACAATGGTTCAATCTTCCTTTTACACAGAAAAAAAGTCATCAACAGAAGGAATGGGAATTATTTTAGGAAGGACCTTCCCTGTGTCATCTTTATGGCTGTGAAATGTTGGCATCTTTGATTCTTAGGTTTAAATTATGTCCTGCTGGTAGCTGAAAACAATGTGCCTCAGTCTCGGTGGAATACAGCAACAACCTAATTCAGAATTTAGTACTTACTTTCTTTTTATTTAGCTATCTATCATGGAAGTTCTTTCTATGTGGATATTTTCTTTCTTCTGTGAGTCAGGATCCACGAATTTGCCAAGGAATGAACTGAAGAGTCTTCAGAAGATTGGTGTCTTATGTAAGACTAGGCTGACCCAGGTTAGCTAGTTGGTGGATCATGGAATCTGGGGAGCATGAGTTAACACATTGCATCCTATCACATCCAGCAGAAGAGGTAGGTTCTGTCTGCTAAGGAACTGCACCTGGTGTGACTCAGAAGATGGGCCTTTTCTGCCAAGGCACCTGCTCTCTGGAACAATATTCCTCTCAATACTGGCCCCATTCTTGAGGAATCTCCAGAGGTCCCTCAGAACTTGGCAATGTCAACTCTCTTAGGGATCTCAAGAAAATAATGACTTAGAGAGGTGGCTACCTTGTTTGTAATACACAATACGTTCCATTTAAGCTGATTTATTGCTTATACCTATGGAAGTAATTCTAATCAGCTAATGGTCAGCACTAAATTGGTGCTAGATAAGAGTCAGTGGAGTTCAACAGGGGTTGAACTGCTTGTGGCAACATAATGACTCCAGGCAGATTCCTCTCTTGACTCCATCCCCAGGCTCTCCTTCTACCACACATCTATAGGTAGTCCTTGCTTACTAACAATATCTTAGTGTCTATTTAAAATTATGATAGATCTCCTTAGAGCTACCTATGAGCCATTTTCAAAGTTATTCCCCCCTCATCGTTTTAGCAGAAGAATATTTTTAATATTGTTTATTTAATGGATTTTATTATATGCTTCCCAGTGTCAAATTTTGTGAGAGGGCAGCCACGTAAAAAATTAAGCAATTAAAAAAAACTATGTTAAAAGTACCCACAACCTTCACTGTTGTGCAAAACAAATGGAAACCCAACTTTGCTTCACTTGCAAATAAATTGGTGTAGATCCAGATAAATACTAGTCAGTGCTCATAATATTCCATTTGTATACCACAGGTAAGAGATCCATCTTGAGCAAGAAATTGAACTGTTTCAAAGTGAATGATGATTATAAGGTAATGAAGAGGTTGTGTGTTCATGCAAATTGGGCTCAGAGAAAAACTGGGAAATATTGCACCTCAATCCTGCTCTCTTTCAGAACTATTTTGCATGTCACATCATCCTTATGGTAAAAACACCCACCCATATACCCTATCCATTATGTAATAATAAACAATCCAATGTAGAATAGAATAGAATAGAATAGAATAGAATAGAATAGAATAGAATAGAATAGAACAGAACAGAATAGAATAGACTAGACCTTGGAAGTCTTCTAGTCCAGCCCCCTGCTCAAGCAGGAGAACCTAGACCAATGATGGCAAACCTTTTAGAGACCGAGTGCCCAAACTGCAACTCAAAACCCACTTATGCATTGCCAGGTGCCGGATGGGCATAGCTACTGAGTGGGCGTGGCCACTGAGCTGTCGGCTCATGCTTGCTTGCTGTCCGCTCCGACTCGTGCTCATTCTTTCGCTGTCTGCAGCAAATGCTGCTTCTGCCAAAAGTTGTTCCTTTTATAGCCTCTTGCCTATTCCCAGACTGCGCATGCACAGAGAGGAGGAGGGAGCAGCTCGGCCCAGCAATGGCTCACATGCCACCAGAGATGGCTCCGCGTGCCACCTGTGGCACGCGTGCCATAGGTTCGCCACCACGGACCTATACCATCTCAGACAGGTGAATTCTAGTCTCTTCTTTAAAAATCTCTAGTGACGGAGCACCCATATTTTCTGAAGGTGTTCTATCCCAGCCTATGGCTGTCCTTGTTAAAGGCACAAGGACAAAACCCCTTTTGAGAAAATAGGCTGGAGACTCAAAAGAAAACAAACCCCTTTTAATATGGGTAACCAACCTGCCAAATAGTCCAAAAACAAAAACAACAAACACAATCCAAATGGAGGAAATTGTCCATACAAAGCAGAGAAGTAGTCACCGGCAAGACTAACAGAACTTTAGTCTGAAATACTTTGCAACGGTTGCCTTCAGCAACCAGCACCGCCCACACCTTCCCTTTTTATAAAGCAGTCTCACGGCGTTGCCTCTCAGTGCCTTCTCCTCCTCCCCTGGAGTTGTCGTATTGACTGCTGCTGATCTGCTCTCACTAATTGCCGGCGTCTACGAGTATCAATCATCATATCCATCAGGTGTGAATCCTGCAAGTCTGACTCATTCTCCCCACACAGTTGAGCTTCATCAGGAACATGACTGGAGGGCCCAGGCTCTTCATCAAACCGTGAGTCTTGTAATTCATCAGAGCCTCCCTCTGACCTTGATGGCCCTCCAAATGCCTCCTCCACCTCCTCCTCAGATTCCCCAGACTCAGCTGTTGGGAACACAGGCTGGCACGGAATCACGACAGAAGGCAAGCTGTTCCACTGGTTAATTGTCCTCACTGTTAGGAAGTTACTAAGGCCTTTTTCCCTCACTTACAGCTGAACTTCCCCTGGCAGTTCTTTCTTTTCTACCAGGTCCTCATAATGAGGCCTTTGTCTTGTTCCTGGATCATGAGTGAAACCTGAGACATCCTTAGCGATTGCAGTGTTGAAGCAACTTTTTCTTCTTATTCCTGATGAGCTGTGGTGGAGCAGTAGTTAGAATGAAGTATTGCAGGCTAACTCTGCTGATTGTCAGCAGTTTGAGCCTGACCAACTCACTCTTCCATCCTTCCAAAGTCAGTTAAATAGGGGACCCACATTGTTTGGGGCAATATGTTGATGTTGTAAACCATCCAGAGAGTGCTATAAAGCACTAAGGGACAGTATATAAGTCTAGGTGCTATTGCTATTACTGAAAACTCCAGTAATGTGCCCCACTCCTACTAAAATTGCCACATCACTCACTGTCACTCTTCAATCTATGAGGGCTCTGCTTTTTAGAGTTATTGCTTTTAGTATGTCTTCTCTATATGTCACCTTCTGCTCTCTTGCTTTCATTTTTATCAGCTCAAATTTCATTTTTCGTGAACTATCAGCCTTGCCGTAGAAACCTATAATTCCTTTGTCATAGTTCTATTTTGCTTTGGCACTGCTTTATCACATCCCTCACCTGTGGTAGAGATCTATTAGTGCCTTGAAGATAATACAGTAATTATCAGGAATTTGCATGGATTGTGACAAGAGCAAGGTTTTTATGGGATAGCTAATGCTTCAGAAGGCAGAAGTATAATATGTAAGGTTACAGCAATAGGTTGAAAATAAGAGAACAAAGTTTAAGTGTAACCAGTGCAATTCTTATTTAAGAAACAAATATTTGGTAGTTCTACTATCAGGTCTACCTCAGGTTGTAGCTCAGCTTTTCCATATGATTTCAAAATATTCTTGTCTAAAATATACAATTGTTGCTTCTCGGTTGATATTCAAAATTACTTTCCTCACCATCATCAAAACCAATTGGCATTATTAATAGAATAACAGAGTTGGAAGGGACCTTGGAGATAATAATAATAATAAAATAATAATAATAATAATAATAATAGTAATAATAATAATAATAATAATAATAATAATAATAATAATAATAATGTTGGAAGGGACCTTGGAGGTCATCAAGTTCAACCCCCTGCTCAAGCAGGAAATCCTATACCAGTTCAGACAAATGGTTGTCCAATCTCTTCTTAAAAACCTCCAGGGTTGGTGCACCCACAACTTCTGAAGACTAGCCATTCCACTGATTATTGTTCTCACTGTCAGGAAATTTCTCATTATTTCTAGATTGGATAGTTCCCTGGTTCCCATCCCATCCATTATTTCTTGTCTTGCATTCTGGTGCTTTGGAAAATAGGATCTTTGTAGGAGCCCCTCAAACCAGTGGAATGACATGACTCCAGACGTTGTAGATGCTCCGACACTGGAGTTTTTAAAGAAGAGATTGGACAATGATTTATCAGGGATGGTATAGGATCTCCTACTTGAGCAAAGGGTTGGATTAGAAGACCTCCAAGTTTCCTTCCATCTCTGTTATTCTGATAGCATCTGCCTTTCAGATCAGAGCATTCTCCTGTTTTGGCCTGCAATCCAAAAATAATCTCAGTATTTGCCACCTAAACTGGAGAGTTGCTTTGCCTGGCTGACCTCTGTCCCTTCTTCAGTTCTGCACCATCCTTATTCTCCTTCATTCCAAGACAGGAGAAACATAACCATGAATTAAAAAAAAAAAATCATGACTGGAAGGAAGAAGCCTTTAATGGTTTGGACTAGCAACACTTGCAGAAATCAGTGAGTTGAGGTTTTTAAGAAGAGATTGGACAACCATTTATCTGGAATAGTATAGGGTTTCCTGTTTGAGCACGGGGTTGGACTAGAAGACCTCCAAGGTCCCTCCCAGCTCTATTATTCTGTTTTAAATCTGTTATAAAATATTGGAACACTGCTATCATGTCTTTCCTAGTCCTTCTTTTCACTAGACTAGACATACTCAGTTCCTGTAACTGTTCTTCGTACGTTTTAGCCTCCAGCCCCATAATCATTCTTGTTGCTCTTCTCTGTACTCTTTCCGGGATTTCAACATCTTTTTTACATCGTGGTGAGCAGAACTGGATGCTGTATTCCAAGTGTGGCCTTACTAAGGCATTGTAAAGTGGTATTAACACTTCATTTGATTTTGATTCTATCCCTCTGTTAATGCAGCCTAGCACTGTGTTGGCTTTTTTGGCAGCTGCAGCACACTGCTGGCTCATATTTAAATGATTATCCAGTAGGATCCCTCTAGCAGTTATATTATTGCTATATATTGTTATATTAGCTATTAGTAGTTATATTAGCACAAAATTATTTTAATGCCGGATTTTCCTTTGGCTGATTGTGGGGTTGAAATTCCTAATTATTGCATACCAGCTGCATACCAGTTGGATAAGAGTTTTGAGATCCTGTTGATTTTCTGAGATCACAGTATAAGAATCTTCATTGTTAAGCTGGAGAACAACAAATCATTGTCCTATTTGGACTCAGAAGCATCTACAAGAAGTATTTAAAAAGATGGCACTAAGCTCTGCCCTTTTGAATGTCATCACTAGGGCCAGTGTCATCTTGACTTTTTGAATCTTTTTGGGCTGTTGTGTAAGTGGCAATTTGCCTAAAATAACTTTTCTTCTCTTCTACAACAACCTGCTAAGGTTATTCATGTCACTTGTTTGATGTGCCAGCCATGTTCTCCATACTTATTCAAGAAAAGCTTGGAGTCATCCAGGTCATGGTTGTCCCAAAGATACTTTTTCAAGAAGCAACTGGACTTTCTTGTTTTTCTTTGAAGACTTTTCAATTCTCATCCAAGAAGCTTCTTCAGCTCCGACTGGATGGTGGGGAATGGAAAGATTTATATTCTTTGCAGGCAGCTGGTCATTTGCATTCTTTTAGTGAGTTGTTGAGGCCACCTGGAGGTTTATCTGTGTCCTCAGGGTCACCTAAGTGGTGCAAATGTGTGTGGAGCCTTCTTGGAACTGTGTTGTAGACTGGAGATAGATGATGTTGTATCCCTCCATCCTCTGTTGAGAGAGGACTGTTCAATTTTGACACAGATGGTTTCTTTGACCCCACTTTCAAACCAGAAGTCCTCTCTGTCCAGAATGTGGACTTTGTCTTTTAAATGCAGATGGACTGGTCTTACTTTTTGTTTCCCATCTCCTGTTGCAGTGATTCAATTTGTCACATTGACTGATGGAAGAAATACACGTCCCCAGTAGATGCAGCTTACACTGAGCATAAGGACCCAGGTCATTCTAGTCACCGGCTGACATCTCACTACTTCTATTTCAAGCAAAGACAGCTCTTCACAGGATTCAGAGACCTTCTCGTGAAATTTCTACAACACATCCCATGGTTAAAAATAGTGCCGCATGCTACTCAAAAAGCTATTCATAAGGAATGTAATCTTATATAACAGGGAAGGTCTGATCCCCAAATCAGAGTCTCTTAAATCTATAAAACTGTCAAAACCTGCTTCCACAAGGAGGTGATAATTGAAGCAACCTTTTGAAAACTTCACGGCTGACTTGTTTAAGATGTGTAACGACATCTTATGCAACCGTAAACAAGGTATGAGTGTTAGTTCTGGGGTGGATCAGTAGTCGACTTACAGCCACAACTGAGCCTAGAATTCTGCTTGTGAGTCATTGCGGTTGTTAAGTGGGGCATCTGCATGCAATCCAAACTCTCCCCATTAAGTCATCATGCAGATTGTTAGGTGATCGTACAGGGGTACACCGGAGGGGGGAGGGGAGAAGGCCCTGGTCCATTCCTCCATCATGAAAAATGGAAACCAAATGATGGAAAACATTAAAAAGATTTTTATTATATTTTTTATTAATTACTTTATTTATTATTATTTTAATTTTTTTGTATGCCGCCTATACAGTATTATTTTCGCAAATAACTTATCCAACGTATCCAACATACTTTCCTCCTATTTTCCGCACAGAACAGCCCTACAAGAGGAGTTGGGCTGACGGAGAAACGACTAGGCCAAACTCCCAAAGGTGCTTTTTTCACGAGGCAACTGGACTTCCTTGTTTTTCTTTGAAGATGCTTCGCTTCTCATCCAAGAAGCTTCTTTAGCTCCAACTGGATGGGTGTGGAATGGAAGCATTGTTGAAAAGTGAAAGGTCTTCAATGAAAAACAAGGAAGTCCAGTTGCCTCTTGAAAAAGCACCTTTGGGACAACTGTGACCTGGATGACTGAGAATCTCCATAGAGACTAGGCCAGGGGTAGGCAACCTTGCCTCTTTTATGACTCGTGGACTTCAACTCCCAGAATTCCTGAGCCAGCATGGCTCAGCTTGGAAACCTCTCCCTTTCCTCTCAGCATGGCTGGCTTAGGAATTCTGGGAATTGAAGTGCTCGAGTCAGACAGCGGCCTAGGCCTAGGCCAGAGGTAGGCAATCTTGGCTCTTTTATGACTCGTGGACTTCAACTCCCAGAATTCCTGAGGCAGCCATGCTGAGGGGAAAGGGAGAGGTTTCCAAGCTGAGCCATGCTGGCTCAGAAATTCTGGGAGTTGAAGTCCACGAGTCATAAAAGAGCCAAGGTTGCCTACCCCTGACTAGGCCAAAGTCACCTAGCTGGTTATCATGGCTAAAAACAGGACTTGAACTCATGGTCTACTGCTTTCTACTCTGTGCCTTAACCACTAGGCAAAACTGGCTCCATTTTCACTGCTATTTGGTATTTTTATCCATTTTTTTTTCAGGCTTGGAGGCATGGAGAAGGTAGCCAGAGGGTGCTGCTTGTGGGGAAGAGATAACAGAAGAGCATTGTTGGAGAAGGAGGGTAAAAGTGGCCTAAGGATGTTTCAGAGGTTGCAAAGGCTGAGTATGACTTGCAGATCACTCATTTGCACTTCACTCTTACCCAGTGCTTTTTTTGTATGTATGTATGTATATATATATATATATATATATATATATATATATATATATATATATATATGTATATATATATATATATATATATATTGTCAAAATAATGATCACCAAGAGAATATCTATCAAAAATAGAATTTAATCCACCAAGCTTTCGTCAAATACATTTGACATCGTCAGGGTTAAAAGGCAAACTACGGGGGAGTCTTATATACCGTTGTTTAATGACTGTTTCCGGCTCCTGGAGCGCGTCATAGGCCCCAGCTGATCGGGCTGAGTCCTAAGCATACGCCCCACGTCAGCATCTATCTCCGTTCCATGGTTAGTTTGAGTTCGATCATATGTTGCTTCGTTAGTTGTTAACGGGTTGGAAGCCCAAGTCCTTTTTCCTTCCCTATTCGTAGCCCCTCCACCATCCCAGACATCACTTCCCTTTGTGAGCGGGGGTAGGCAATTATCCACACTGCCTCCAATATCACTACATGCCCCAAGGCTGCTTTGATCCTGTTTTCCTATCTCCCGGGATTGTAACACAAGCTCATAGTCCCCCCCCCATGCTATTCCTCCTCCCCTCCTTTTTCCCGTAGGTTCTCCTGAGCGGTTTGCTGTTCATTTCCACGCTCTCTCTCTTGCGCGCAGTCGCGATGTTTCTTGCCGTTGTTCCGTTATCAGTGCTTCGTTGTTCCGTCCATTGTTGGAGAGCACTACTGCCATTCATCCCCAATTCTCCGTTCCCACTCCATATAGTGCTCCTCCCCTTTAACTGCAATCGCTGTTTTGTCTCGCAACTTGGTGTTGGGAGTATCCGAGGGGGGTGCATTCTTCTACTCGACTGTGACCGGGTTGTCATGGTGTGTGTGGTGCGTGTGGTAATATCCTCAACGGGGGGTTCGTCCTCGGTCTCGTCATCTTGATTGAGCTTGGTTATATTCCGTTTTTCTTTCAGTTCATCGGGCTCTACTCCATCTCCATTCCGTCCCACCAATGGTCCGTTCTCTATGGGTCGTGGCGCACTCAGCCGCAGTTGCTTGCTGGAATCAGTCTGTTGTTGATCCGTGAGAGGGGAGCTGTCAGTGGAAACTCCATTGCTGTAATTACGTAGGGAGGAGGTCAGGGCGGCTTTTTGATTGGGTCCCCTCCCCATATCAGTACGGTTACCAGTACTCCATATTTTTAGAGCTTGGTGCGCTGCGCACAAATCCACACGTCGATTGATAGATTCCGTTCCTGAGAACCATGCCTCTTTCAATAGTCGACCTCTTTTTGTCATATCATTGGCCAAAATTTGTGCGTTCTCAAAATCGAAGCGATGGCCGTGTTCCGCTACATGGGCCCAGATCTGCGAATGTTGCTCGCCTCGTTTAATGGCCAGCTTGTGCTCGTGTAAACGAGTCTTGAGTCTTTTCGAGGTCTCGCCTATATAATGGCTCTGACAGTCTGTGCAGTTGATTCTATATACTACAGCTGACCTCTCGACAGTAGGAAGCTGGTCCTTTGGGCGCATCACTTTAGCTCGTAGAGTCTGGGTAGGTTTGTGAGCTATCTGTATGTTATAGGGTGCTAGGATTCTGGCAGTGGCTTCTGACACGTTGTTGATGTATGGTAGTGACACTCGTACGTTTCGTGTCCCAGGTTCTTCTCTTTGTTGTTCATTTCGAGGTCCTGGTGCCATACTGTGTCGCTTAATAAATCTTGGGGGGTACCCATTCATTCGGCATATACGGAACAGGTGTTTTCTTTCTTCTGCCTTAGACTCCCTAGTGCTACAGTGCGATTGCACCCGTTTAAACAGGGTCTTGATGCAGCTGGCCTTATGGGAGGCCGGATGGTTACTATAGAAATGGAGGATGCGATCCGTGTGGGTGGGCTTCCGATAGACCCTGGTGTTAAGAGTTCCATCTAGGGAACGTTGGACTAACACGTCCAAAAAGGCTATCGAGCCCCGGATCTCCTCCTCCATCGTAAATTTAATGTCCGGGTATATTGAATTTAATACTCCCATAAAGCCAGCCAGATGGCAGCGTTTGACGACAGCAAACGTGTCGTCAACATACCGTGCCCAGAACTTGGGCTGTTGACGGGTCATGGCCTCGTGTTCCAGTTGTTGTAGAACCGCTTCCGCCACCACGCTGGATATTGGGGAGCCCATCGGTGTGCCCTTGACTTGTTCGTATATATTATCTTGAAAGGAGAAGTAAGTTGTAAGGCATAGCTCGATGAGTTGCGCTAGATCTCCCGGTTGCAGAGAATCTCGGTGTCCAGTTTTTCCTAGTTTTTCTAATCTGTCCCTTAAGACTCTCAGGGCCAGGTCTTGAGGAATGGAGGTGAAGAGTGAGGTGACGTCAAAAGAGACCATCACCTCATCCTCCTCCACCCTAAGGGTCCTGATCCTCTCCAGGAACTCCTCCGCAGATCTAACTGTAGTAGGGCTGCCATCGACCAGGTAGGATATGCGATCACTAAGCCACTTCGCCAACCCCGAAATGGGAGTGCCCCTGAACGACACGATAGGGCGAAGTGGAATATCCTCCTTATGGATCTTTGGCAGCCCATAACACCTTGGGAGCGCCGAGTCATTGGGCCGTATTCTCCTTAAAGTATCTTCATCAAGTTTCTTTGACCGTTTAAAACCGTCAAGTAGCTTATTGATTTTATTTTTCAAGGTCACCATGGGGTCTTTCTTGATGATTCTGTAAGCAGTCCTGTCACTTAGTAATAGCAATGCTTTGGCCACATAGAGTGTCCTGTCCATCACCACTGTGGCCCTCCCCTTGTCAGCGGGGAGTATCACAATGGTGGCGTCCCTCTTGAGATGCTCTAGGGCCTCTATTTCATCCCTAGTTAACACTTGGTGGTACCTGTGGCGCATAAGCAGCCCCGTGACCTGCTGCCTAATTAAGCTCATAGAATTCTCCCCCATATTCTCGTGGTGTATGGCGGGTTCTAACGCGGCGATAAAATCCAGCAGATTTGCATCCATCAGATTATGTCCTACGTCGCGCTGCAGCAACGTAAGTTGGGGACGGGTAAGGGTCTTTGAGGACAAGTTATGCACCAAATTATCCATATCCCCGTTACCCTTTTGTCCCCGTAGAGAGTCTATCTTACGTTGGAGGCGTGTGGCAGTCTGTTGGTTGGTTCTCTCAGCCAGTAACTGAACGTGCTGGTCGAGCATTTGGAAGTGTTGTTCTGACAGACCCTTGCTACATTGTTCACGAAGGCAGTCAGCTCCCCTCTTCAAGATTCCCACCCGACGATGTTGGTCATTGATGAGTGCCCGTACCGTACGACGTTGAAATTGTCTCACCGCTAGCTGGCATTCAGCAGAATTCACCGCGGGTCTCCTCATCAATGACTTAGGCGGGAGTTCTTCACGCATACAAGTGTGCAGGAAGGCTAGCTTACGATAGCAAGCCGAGATGCGACAGGCAGACTTTTCCCAGCGTCTTGCCGTGAGCAAAACTGCTCTGTTATAGTAATTAGAAATAAAAACAAAAATGCGACTCTTGGGAATATTCATATTGTCCAAATAATAACGATCACCAAGAGAATATCTATAAAAATAGAAATTTAATCCACCAAGCTTTCGTCAAA
>NW_024097379.1:0-6310 GCF_016545835.1 Crotalus tigris | reverse complement strand
AGAAAAGTGAGTGGGGAAAGGACTCAAGAAAGGTGACCCTGAGACGGGGGACCAAGCAAGCAGAATGGAAGCAGGAGATGAAGAAATCCCTGCACGCAAGTGAAGAGGGAGGAAGCTGGGCACCGTACTCAGACTGGATCCTAGAGAAAGCTATTGACCTGATGAAGAGAACTCTCAGCTTCCTAGGAGAGGAGAATACTGGCCCTATGGCCGCCCCAGCTCCTGGAGCCGCAAAGGGAGAGACACCGAGGGGGACGTGGAACCTGCAACCCCAGGGACATCTACTGATCCAGGAGCCCCCACCCCCTACTGGACCACAGATGGCAATCTGGACGGAAGACACTACCACCCACAACAGAGGCACCGATCCATTCCAAGACGTCCACCGTTGGAAGTGAAATTCAAAGGGGAGCCAACACGCTTGGGGTTTTTTCTAACCCAAGTCATCAGCTACATGGAGGAATATGGGCAGGATATTCCCAGCGACAAAGCCCGCATCCGGATCGTGCAATCTGCCCTGGATGGACCAGCTGCTGATTGGGTAGTGAACTTGCATGACTCCAATGCCCCAGAACTCAGTAACTTCAACCGTTTCATGTCCTCTTTGAGAAGACGATTTGAAGACCCCCTGGCTGATCGCAAAGCCCGTGAAAGAATAACAACGATGAGGCAGGGCAAACGCCCAGTGGATGAGTATACACAAGAATTTCGGGCCATTGCCAGCAAACTGAATTGGCCAGAAGACATCCTCCTTGGCCATTTCAAAGACGGACTAAACTATGATCTATATGATGCTTGCCTGCCCCGAGGGGACCCACATCGACTGGAGGACTGGTACGTCTTGGCAGAGGAAGCAGGAGATCGACATATTGAAGAGGCACCGCCGAGGAAACAACAATGGAGCCGACCCCGCCTAAGCTGAACACCACAAACCGGTGAAAATTCATCGGGGATACAGCCAAGAAGGCAAATGGGGGTTTCAAGTGCAGAAGAGTAAGGGCATCGAGCTGTAGATGCCGCTCAAGGCCCCCCCAGCACAAAACAGACACGATCCCAACAAACAACACACGGAAAGTATTAAGCTAAGCCAACAAAAGAAAAAGAAAAACGGCCATTGAGAATGATGGAAATGCAGAAACCCCCACCTCTGCTCAACAAGGGGAAAGGACTCCAGCCTACACCACAGGGCCGGTGGATGCCTCAGATGACAGCTCGGAGGGCGAACCCCTGGTAAGTGGATGCATCACACCCATCTTCAAAACAGTGACTATATTAATCCCCCCCCATGCCCGAAGCTGTGAAGGTGAAAGCCTTAATAGACTCTGGCTGCACCCGCTGCCTCATTAGCCCACCACTAGTGGGGAATCTGGGCATCCCATCCAGGAGACTGGAACCAACCAATCTCATTTGGCCAGCTAAGATGGATCATAGGCAGGGGGAGGTGCCAGCTACCTAGCCACTTTGCCCATACCTCTCTCCCGGGCACCATGAAGAGGACCTTACGTTTGTGGTGATCCACAGGTATGGAATGCCCAATGATTCCTAGGGATGAATGGTTTGAAAAAAATGGAAAACCCCTGGTAAATTTGAGGACGAAGAAATCAAATTCCCCGACGGGGGAACCCTATGGACTTAAAAAAACCCCCAAGGGAGGTACCAGAATCAAAGAAAGAAAAAAGCATCCATAGGAGAGGAAAAAAGATTAACAGAAATACCAGAGGAATATAGGGACCTTGCTGAAGTCTTCAGTGAGGAGAGGGCGAATGAGCTTCCCCCCAACCGACCCACAGACTGTACCATTGAATTCAAGCCTGGGGCAAAACTCCCGAAGCCCAGATTATACTCCATGAGCCCAAAGGAGAAGGAGGAAATGGAAAGATTTATAAAAAAAAACCTGGAGAGAGGTTTCATTGAGCCAGCCAAGCCTAAAGTGGCTGCCCCGGTCCTTTTTAGAGAGAAGAAGGATGGCTCTTTACGTTTATGCGTGGATTACAGGGCCCTGAATACAATCAGTGAAAGCAACCTATACCCGCTGCCCCTCATGAAAGACATGCTGTCACACCTATCGAAAGGGAAAATTTTTTCTAAACTAGACTTAAGGGAAGCTTACTATCGAGTGAGAATCAAGGAAGGGGACGAATGGAAGACTGCATTTTACTGCCCCATGGGGTGCTATCAATTCAAAGTCTTGCCATTTGGATTACAAGGGGGCCCTGCAGTCTTTATGCAATTAATCATATTGATGTTCTAAGGGAAGACCTGTTTATAGGGGTCCTGTTACTTGGGACGACATTCTTATCTTTACTGAAACAAAAGAGAACCACGTCCAAACTTGTCAGAGCGGTTAAACGAAGCTGCGAGCCGGCTCAATATAGGCCACAAACTCTAAAAATGCGAAAAGTTCCACCAGAAAGGACTGACTACCTAGGCTATCGCCTGATTCCCCACAGGGCATTGAATGGACCCAGAGAAGGTCAAAGCAGTACTAAAGTTGGCACTCACCCCGCACAAGAGAAGCAATCTACAAAGTTTCCTGGGCTTTGCAAAATTTTACCGCCAATTCATCCCCTCATTTGCACAGATAGCCTTGCCCCTCACCAACTTACTAAAAACGAAGGGAACATCCTCAGTAAAACCTAGCCAGCCACTAACATGGACAATGGAGTGCCAAGCAGCGTTTGAGGGACTAAAGAGACTTTTTTCTGCCGAACCAGTACTAAGGCACCCAGATATGGACAAGCCCTTCATAATACAGGCAGATGCAAGTGATGTGGCAGTGGGGGCTGTGCTATTACGAGAAAATGATGATGCAGTATTGCAACCCTGTGCATATACATCTAAGAAACTCACGGACACAGAACAGCGGCTGGCCGTATGGGAGAGGGGCTTGGATTCGTTGGGCATTACTCACGTTGGCGACAGTTCCGGAAGGCAAACAAAAACCCTTCCAGGTGGGGACTGATCACAAAAAATTAGAAGCCCTGAAAACATCCAGGAAACTCAATCCCAAACAAGCCGCTGGTCCCAGCATTTTCACCAGTTCCAATTTAAGCTCAAACATTTACCAGGAAGAAAGAACTTCCTGGCAGATGCACTATCTCGCATGCCCCAATATAACAGCGCACGAACCACAGACTCTAGACCATAATGGCAGAGTCACAACTGGCAGCACCAGTAACCACAAAAACCCAAGCCAAATTAAAACCACACCTGGACAGCAAAACTGGGATTGAATTCAGAAAAAGTTTGGAAACAGATGATTGGTTCCAGAAAAACAAACATGTGTGCACAATGAGAGACGGATTGCCTTGGGTAGGGGAAAAGTTATATATACCAACAACTCAAAGACTAACTTTCATGCAACTTTGCCATGACACAAAATCAGCAGGGCATGTTGGATTTGTAAAAACTTTAAACTTAATTAAACGGCAATTTTGGTGGCCATCAATAAAAAGAGACCCGAAAGTTATATAGCCAGTTGTCCAAAATGTGCCACGCCAAAGAGTTGGCAATGGGAAAGTGCCAGGACGATGTGCAAACAGTGGCAAGGACCTCAGCCCCCTTGGAGAGAAATTAGCGCATGGATTTCATTAGTGGAATTGCCAGAAAGCAATGGGAGATACTGGTGGTCTGGAAGTCACGGACTTGTTTCCAAAACAGGTGCAAGTTATCCCTTGCCAAAAGATTCCCACTGCAAAAAAAGCCTTAGCAAAACTTTTCATACCAAACACATTACAGAATTGCATGGCGACCCCAACGCATCATCTTTTGACAGGGGGATGCAATTTACGTCGTTGCATTTTGGAAGAATTTTATCCTCTTTAGGAACCATCAGTTGGGACGGACATTCTAGCCCACCACCCTCAGAGGAATGGGGGCTGAAAAAATGAACTCAGTACTTAAGCAATATTTAAGATGTTTTCTTAGTTTCCAGCAGACCGAGTGGGCGGACTTACTCCCCTTTGCAGAAGTTGCATACAATAATGCAGTCCACTCCAGCACAGGTTACACTCCTTTTCAAATAGCCACCGGTCAAAGTTTCAACCCCATGCCAGAATTAACCCCAAACGAACCAACGATCCCCTCGCGGAAAGAATGGATGGAAAAATTACAAAACACCTGGCCAATAGTCAGAAAAGCACTAGATGAAGCTAGGCAGGCTTACAAAACACAAGCCGATAAAAAAAGGGTTGAGCCTACACAATTCATTATAGGAGAGATGGTGTACTTATCTACAAAATACCTAAAGTCCCTACAGCCCTGTAAAAAAAAGTGGACCAAATAACATAGGACCTTTTCAATTAAAAGAACATAAATTCCAGTAACAGAGAATAGAATACCAAAAAATCTCAGGCAAATACACCCAATTTTTCATTGCAGGTTGCTGAAAAGAGAGTGTCAGTCAACTTTATGGCCAAAAATCCCACCACCACCACCTCCAATCATGGTGGAGGGCAAGCAACATTTTGAAATAAAGGAAATCCTTGACTCTAGGAAATATCATGGAGCAAATCAGTACCTAGTTGCCTGGAAACACCTCCCTGCCTCACAAAATGAGTGGGTCCATAAACGTCATGTCAGAGCCCTGAAGCTATTAAAGAAGTTTCACAAGAGTATCCTAACAAGCCTGACTCAAATTTTTATACTTGTGTTTCTTCAGGTGGATTCTCTATTGTTAAGAGGGATCCGGATGTCAGAATCCAATTATATTCATCTTTAAATTATCAAATATAGAAACTCCCAATTCTGCCTTCTCGGATTATGCCAAAGAGGGAGAGAGGGGGAGAGCAAAGGGGCTTTATGGACCTCACTTCCTTCAGCACACTTCAAAGGACTGAATGTGTGTTTATTGTGGCCTCTAAGCGTTAACATATCAAAGAAGAGTAATTGCCTTTCATGTAGTTATCTGAAGTCTCCATCCAGACGGAAGAAGAAAGGGGATGGAATTGTGATACTTGAAACTATCACTGGAAGGGGGGGTTGATTGGGTGGGACTACTGGGGAACCCCTTAAAACCTTGAATGGGAGAGCTTGAACCCCAAGTCCTGTCTAGCATGCCTGCAACCATTTTCTCTTAATAAGGATTCCTGTTGGAAGAGCTATTCCAAGAGTTCTGTCTTCTTAAGATGCAAAGTGGGGTGGGTCCTACAGTTAATGGGGGTTATCAGAGGTTGTTACAATAGAAAAGGGGACTAGACAGGGATGCCATTGTCACCACTGCTGATTTGTTTTAACGTTGGAAATATTGTTGATAAATTCGAGAATCCTTGGGACAACAAAAAAAAATAAATAGGAATAGGAAGTTAATAAAAAGAATATAAATAAGAGCTTTGCAGATGATATGTTGGTACCCTGTCCCAACCCTACTTATGTAGTAGGTTATTACAATCGATACACAATATGGATGGATTTCGGGTTTTAAAATTAATAATAACAAGACTAAAATATTACCTAAAAATATGACCAATTTGGATAAGCAGACTTTGGTTAAGTTGACTGATTTTGAGGTTGTTGATAAGGTAAAATATTTGGGGGTTATTTTATCTGTTTCTAATGTAAAATTGTACAAAAATAATTATGAAAGGTTATGGGTCAGGATACAAAGAGATTTGAAAAACTGGGAGAAATTGCAATTATCTCTTTTGGGAAGAATTGCGGTGATTAAAATGAATGTTCTGCCAAAGTTCCTTTTTTTATTTCAAATGATACCTATTTTAAAGAATGAGGTTAATTTAAATGAATGGCAGAAAGGTATCAATAAGTTTATTTGGGTGGGGAAAAAACCAAGAGTAAAGCTTAAAATAATACAAGACATTCGTGAGAGAGGTGGACTCAAGGTACCGAATTTGAAACTGTACTATGATGCGGTGGTTTTAACATTAATTAGTGATTGGGTTAATTTAACAAATGTAGAAATACTCCTCTTGGAGGGCTGGGATTTACTTTTTGGATGGCATGCCTATTTAATTTTTAATTAAAAAGTTGATAGGGTTTTTAAATCTCATATTATAAGGATTTCTTTATTTCGGGTTTGGAGGAAATATTATAGAAGTGATTTTAAAATTCCATTATGGGCTATACCTGGGCATGCGATAGAGGGGATAAGGAGAGGAGTTAAGATGGATGGTGTTTCTTATTCACAACTACTTAGATGGGATGGTAAAAATTGGCAGTTAAAATCTTTGGAAAATCTAGCACAAGAAAATATTAAATATTCATGGTTTCAGTATAGACAAATAGTGAATAGATGGAAGTTGGATTGTAATGTGGGTTTACTTAGAGAAGATGAAAATTTTTTTAAACAAGTAAA